>NC_142438.1:94268106-94571136 GCF_059453495.1 Arachis ipaensis
GCGTCGCGTGGATATTATGGCCCCCTAAATGGTAACAGAGAGTTGCGCCAAAACGACGCTGGAACTGTGCGTCTAGCACAATTCACAGCGACGCGTTTGCGTGCCTCACGCGTCTGCCTCACTCATCTCTTACCCAACTTACGCGATCGCGTCTGTCACACGACCGCGTCATACCTCTTTTTGCCCTAATCACGCAATCGCGTTCCCCACGCGTTTGCGTGGATTTGAATCCACTAAACTCACCCACGCGTCCGCGTCGCCCGCGTCGCACAACTTATCCTGATCAGCGCCAATTATCTTTTCTTTTCTTTTCTAATCCTAATTTTTTTCTATCTTTTCTTCTTTCTTCTTTCTTTCTTACTTCATCTTTTTAACTTCTCATCCCTCTTCACTTCCATTCTATTTTATTTAATTTATTTCCATACTTTCATCCATTGCATTTTAATTTTGGGTATATTTTTATTTTCTTTTCTAAAATTATTATTTTTCATTGGTGTTAAAATTTTCTCATTCAACTGTTACATCTTTTTGAATTATTCTGGTGCTTCATGACTTGTTTTATTCTAATTAGGTATTATTATTCATAAGTCAATGCTAATTTTTATAATACTGATATTCTTTTTGCATTGATATGCACTTACACTATTTTGCATTACTCACACCCTCTTCCCTATTGTTGCAATTCTTGCACTATTGATATGTCGTATGCTTCTACTATTTTCTCATTGCATGTTGTAGCTACCATGTGATTGAGAACTTTACTATTTGGCATTACCAACCCATATTTTATTTATTCTTATCTTTATTTCTGGGTTACTTTTCTCCCTTTTTCTCTTCTTTCAGGATGGCCACCGAGGAAGGGAAAAGAAAGAACTTCTATATGGGGAGACAGGCAAGTCAATCTGCACAATCTATAGAGAAAGGCATCAGTTGGAGTAGCCAGTCCACTTGTACATCTTAGCATGCACCGAGGACGGTGCAACCTTTAAGTGTGGGGAGGGCGATACCGATCTCCATGGGTTAGTTATTCTCTTTTCAACACCAATGTCTTATTTTCTTCATTAGTTCATTGTTGCATTGCATAATAGATTGCATGTGTAGTTGATTGTTTGCATTTAAATACTACTTGGTTGAAAAATAATAAGTTTCTTTCTAGGACCCTATTTTTGAAAAAAAAAATTTCACTAATTTAAATAAAAAAATTAAAATTTTCTATGTGTTAAATTTGTTTGAAGTTGTATTTGGAACATGGTTTTTGAGCCAAAGAACACACAACCTGTGAGATTTTGAGATTAATTACATGGTTACATTAGTTAACCATAAATATTTTATTCTTGTGTGTTTTCTTCTCTATAATTGCAATCTTTACTTTGTTCCACTCTATATGTCCTTTATTTAGTGTATTTACATGCTTGCATATGATTGAGGCCATTACTTGTTTTCACTCACTTATCCCAAATAAGCATACCCTTTTACGTCACCCTTGTTAGCCACTTTGAGCTTTTTAACTCCCCTCTATTCCATAACCACATTACTAGCCTTAAGCAGAAAAATAAAATAAAAATCCCAAGTTGAATCCTTGGTTAGCTTAAGATAGATATTGTGTATAATTTAAGTGTGGGGAATTTTACGGAAACATGGGATGATAGAAAAAAGCAGGGAATTAAATTGAATAAGTTATTTGAGAATTTGGAAAGCATGCTCATGTGAAATCAAAATAATTAAATTACCATGTGCATTGATAAAAAAAATTATTAAGTAATTAAATAAGGGGATACAAAAAAATATTACCCCAAATGCAAAATAAAAAGAATCAATGCAAATGGGACAAAATTCAAAAATAAGTTTGAAGCCTGAGCATGTAATACAAAAGTGAAAAAAATTTGGGTAGCTAGGTAAAGCATTTTAAATTATATAAAGTATGTATATGTTAGGTGAAATCTTAGACTAATCAATAATTCACTTTGTTAGCTCACTTAGCCTTATATATATATATATATCTTACCTTTACTTCAGCCCCATTATAACCCTAAAAAGACCTCATGATGTTTGTATTGGTACATTAAATATTTGTTGATTGGTTAGATGAAGAACAAAGTTTAGAAAGCATGACTAGAGAAGTGTAGAGTGAATTACCCTATACACTTGAGAGATTAGAGTGCATATACACTACCAGTAAGTGTTCAATGCTTGATTCTATGTTCCCTGCTTTCATGAGCTATCTTCTTACAAGTTTACTTGCCTTTCATTGTATAATTTGAATTAGTGGAATTTGATTCATATTTGTCTTGGAGAACTTATTTACTTTTAACCAAGTAGGTAGAAACATTTTGCATGTAGTTGCATTCACATAGATAGGCTGCATTGTATACTCTCTATCATTCCTCTTCACCCCTTTATAGCTTCTCTTGAGCTTAGCATGAGGACATGCTAATGTTTAAGTGTGGGGAGGTTGATAAACTACTATTTTATGGTTTATCTTGTGCTCAATTGAGTGGATTTTATCAATCTTTCATACACTTATTCATATGATTTGTATGAGTTTATGTTTTCCTTCCTGATTTTGTGCTATGATTGAAAACATGCTTCTTTGGTCTTAATTTTGATATGTTTAATCTTCTCTTATTACCATTCGATGCCTTGATATGTGTGTTAAGTGTTTTCAGAAATTACAAAGTAGGAATGGCTTAGAGGATGGAAAGGAAGCATGCAAAAGTGGAAGGAATACAAGAAGTTGAAGGAACTGCAAAGCTGTCAGCCTGACCCTCTCGCACTAAAACGACTATAACTTGAGCTACAGAGGTCCAAATGATGCGGTTCTAGTTGCGTTGGAAATCTAACGTCCGGGGCTTCAATTTGATATATAATTTGTCATAGTAGCCATACAGATAGCCGACGCGAATGTGTGCTCCACACGGATGCGTCGCAGTGACGAAAATCAGCGTGGCAGATTTCGCAATCAGCGATTTCTGGGCTATTTCTGGCCCGGTTTCAAGCCCAGAAAACACAGATTAAAGGCTGCAAAGTGGAGGAATGAAGGGAGATCTTCCATTATTCACTTTTCATAATTTAGATGTAGTTTTTAGAGAGAGAGGTTCTCTCCTCTCTCTTAGGATTTAGGATTAGGATTCCTCTTAAAGGATTTAGGACTATTCCTTCTCAATTTCCAGGTTTAATGTTCTTTTTATTTATTTTCTCAAATTGGTTTATGAACTCTTATTGTTTAGATTGGTTTTATATTTAATATATTTTGAGGTATTTCAGATTTGACTTTGTTTTGCTTTATTTATATGGATACTTTTAATTTAATTTAGATATTTTCTTCCTTTTGACTTTGGTTAAGTAATTGGTAACACTTGAGTTGTCAAACTCAGCAGTGGTTGAAATTGGCAGATTACTAATTGATCTAGATCGCTCTAAAGCTAGTCTTCCCACAGGGATTGACTAGGACTTGAGGATCAAGCTAATTAGTCCACTTGACTTAACTAAGTAGGAGCAGAATCCAATTCTCATCACAATTGATAAGGATAACTAGGATAGGACGTCCAGTTCTTATACCTTGCCAAGAGATTTTATAATTATTAATTTATTTTTCTTGCCATTTAAATTACTTGCTTCTTATTTTCAAAAACCCAAAAACATATCTTTTTACATAACCAATAATAAATCATACCTCCCTGCAATTTCTTGAGAAGACGGCCCGAGGTTTAAATACTTCGGTTATAAATTTTCTTGGGTTTTGTTACTTGTGACAACCAAACTTTTGTAAGAAAGGAATTCTTGTCGGTCTAGAAGCTATACTTACAACGCAAATTTATTTGTGAAAATTCTAGATCGCGCGAGAGTTTCGCTCTTTTCATTAATTCTTAATTTTGATAAGTCAAACGACACTCCATAATATGATGTAATAGGAATTTCTCCACCTATACAAAACAACATAAATATTACTAAGGAATATATATATATATATTGAAACTCATTTACTTTTACGGTGAGTTTGTAGTCCATTCTCATCAAATTTTGTTTTTTTTTTTCAATGAGGATATACAGAGATAGGAGTAAAATCATTATGACATATACATATTAAGTAATCATATATATATAAGTATGTATACATTAGCCAAAAAGCTTTTTTTACTTTTCTAAGCATTCAAATATAAGAAAATCAAAGCTGATTTTGCTGGTTTTGTTTATACATATAATTAATCTTTTATGTCTTTAGTCAACTCAAAGCACATTTCACAACATATACATATTAAGGAATCATATATATAAAAGTATGTATACATTAGTGATGAGCGAATAATTTATACACTTTTTGGCATTGTTTTTAGTATGTTTTTAGTATATTTTAGTAAGTTTCTATTATGTTTTTATTAGTTTTTATTCAAAAATCATATTTCTGGACTTTACTATGAGTTTGTGTGTTTTTCTGTGATTTCAGATATTTTCTGGCTGAAATTGAGGGACCTGAGCAAAAATCTGATTCAGAGGCTGAAAAAGGGCTGCAGATGCTGTTGGATTCTGACCTCCCTACATTCGAAGTAGATTTTCTGGAGCTACAGAGGCCTAATTGGCGCGCTCTCAAATGATTTGGAAAGTAGACATCCTGGACTTTCCATCAATATATAATAGTTTACACTTTGCCCGCGATTTGATGGCCCAAACCGGCGTTCCAAGTCAGCATAGAAATTCTGGCGTCAAAACGCCAGAACTGGCATAAAAGCTGGAGTTAAACGCTCAAACTGGCATAAAAGCTGGCGTTTAACTCCAAGAAAAGTCTCTACACATGAAAGCTTCAATGCTCAGCCCAAGCACACACCAAGTGGGCTCCGAAAGTGGATTTTTACACTAAACACCCCAGCTTACTCATTTTCTGTAACCCTAGGTCACTAGTTGATTATAAAAACCACTTTTAGTGATTCATTTTGTACTTCATGACATTCTACACGTTTCATAATGTATTTTCTACGGCATGAGTCTCTAAACCCCATTGTTGGGGGTGAGGAGCTCTGCTATTCTTCATGAATTAATGTAATTACTACTGTTTTCCATTCTATCACGCTTGCTTCTATTCTAAGATATTCATTCGCACTTCAACCTGATGAATGTGATGATCCGTGACAATCATCATCATTCTCACCTATGAACGCGTGCCTGACAACCACCTCCATTCTACATGCAATCAAGCTTGAATGTGTATCTCCTGGGTTTCTAATCTAAGATTGGAACCTTCGTGGTATAGGCTAGAATTACTGGCGGCCATTCCTAAGATCCGGAAAGTCTAAACCTTGTCTGTGGCATTCTGAGTAGGATCTGGGAAGGGATGACCGTGACGAGCTTCAAACTCGCGAGTGTTGGGCGTGTGATAGACGCAAAAGGATCAATGGATCCTATTCCAACATGATTGAGAACCAACAGCTGATTAGTCATGCGGTGACAGCGCATTTGGAACATTTTCACTGAGAGGACAGAAGTAGCCATTGACAACGGTGATGCCCAACATAAAGCTTGTCATGGAAGGAGCCATGCGTGCATGAAGAAGAAGACAGTAGGAAAGCAGAGATTCAGAAGACAAAGCATCTCCAAAACCTCAACAAATTCTAATTACTGCATAACAAGTATTTATTTCATGTTCCTTTACTTTTTACCATTAAAACTAAGAATCATTACTGATATCCTGACTAAGAATTACAAGATAACCATAGCTTGCTTCAAGCCGACAATCTCCGTGGGATCGACCCTTACTCACGTAAGGTATTACTTGGACGACCCAGTGCACTTGCTGGTTAGTTGTGCGGAGTTGCAAAAGTGTGATTGTAATTTCGTGCACCAAGTTTTTGGTGCCATTGCCAGGGATTGTTCGAGTTTGGACAACTGACGGTTTATCTTGTTGCTTAGATTAGGAATAATTTATTTTTGTTGGTTTAGAGTCACTAAATTTGAGTCTTTTATTTGAGTTAGTTTCATATTTTAAGTTTGGTTTCAATTGCATGCTTTTATTTTCTTTTAATTTTTCGAATACATGTTCTTAGTTTTTTCTTGATCTTTAAAAATTCTAAGTTTGGTGTCTTCTTTGTGTTTTGCCTTTAAATTTTCGAAAATTTGTGTTTGATTTTCTAAAAATTTTAAGTTTGGTGTTTTTGTGCTTTTATTTACTTAAAAATTTTTCAAAAATTTGTTCTTGGTGTTCATCTTGATCTTCAAAGTGTTCTTAGTGTTCATCTTGACATTCAAAGTTTTCTTGTTTGTTCTCTTTGTTTTGATCTAAAATTTCTAAGTTTGGTGTCATTTTGTTGTTTTTCTCTTTCCTCATTAAAATTCAAAAATAAAAAAAAATATATCTTTTCCTTATTTTACTCATAAATTTCAAAATTTTGCATTAAATTAGTCAAAGATTTTCAAAATCATATCTTTTTTTTAGTCAAGTCAAAATTCTAATTTCAAAAATTGATCTTTTCAAATCTTTTTCAAAAATCAAATCTTTTTAATTTCTTCATTCATATCTTCTCAATCATATCTTTTTCAAAATAATTTTCAATCATATCTTTTTTTTAATAAATTGCAATCATATCTTCTAAATCATATCTTTTTCAAAATAATTTTCAATCATATCTTTCTGATTGCTAATTCCAAAATCTTTTTAATTAATTAATTAATTTAGTTTTCAATTTGCTTTTATTTCATTTTCTTCTAATTTTCGAAAGTTTTATTTTATCTCCCATTTATTTTGTTTTATTTTTGGTTACTTTTAATTAAATAGAATAAAAAAATATTTAAAAATATAATTTATTTGCAATTCATATCAATTCCCTTTTCTCCATCATGGACATAAGCGGAAATGAACAGTCCAGAAGGACTCTGGGGTCATATGCTAACCCCATTACAGTTGCATATGGGAGTAGCATCTGTATACCTCCCATTAAAGCAAGCAGTTTTGAGCTAAACCCTTAGCTCATTATCATGGTGCAGCAAAATTGTCAGTATTCTGGTCTTCCACAAGAAGAACCTACTGAGTTTCTAGCACAGTTCTTACAAAATACTGACACAGTACGTGATAAAGAAGTGGATCAGGATGCCTACAGATTATTACTATTTCCATTTGCTGTAAAAGATCAAGCTAAGAGGTGGTTAAATAACCAACCCACAGCAAGCATAAAAACATGGAGACAGTTATCAGACAAATTCCTGAATCAATTTTACCCTCCAAAAAGGATGACACAGCTAAGGCTGGACATCCAAGGCTTTAGACAAGAGGATAATGAATCCCTTTATAATGCCTGGGAGAGGTACAGAGGGATGCTGAGAAAATGCCCCTCTGAAATGTTTTCAGAGTGGGTACAGTTAGACATCTTCTACTATGGGCTTACAGAAAAAGCTCAGATGTCTCAGACCACTCAGCTGGTGGATCTATACACCTGAGAAAGACGATTGAAGAGGCTCAAGAACTTATAGATACGGTTGCTAGAAATCAACACTTGTACTCTAGCAGTGAGTCCTCCATAAAGGAAGAAGCTAGGGCAGTAACAACTGACCCTAATCCTCAATTGAAGTAACACTTGTACTCTAGCAGTGAGCTTAATCAACAATTGCTCCTTATGACAAACTAATTAGCAGAATTTAAAGAGATGCTCCAAGATACTAAAAATGCTAACAAGAATATGGAAGCACAATTGAAGACAAGACAGCAGCTATCTAAACAGATAACAGAAGAATGCCAAGCTATCCAATTAAGGAGCGGGAAGACATTGAATAAATTAGCTCAAAGTAACAGAAAGCCAAGAAAGGAACAACTGACAGAGGATGACCAAACCACTGCCCAAAATCCCTCTGAGGACAGCAAGAGCCCAGAGAGGAATAATTCTGGCATTCAAATGCCAGAAAAGGGTGAAAGATTGGCGTTAAACGCCCAGTGGATGCCCACTTCTGGCGTTCAAATGCCAGAAAAGGGTGGGAAGCTGGCGTTAAACGCCCATCCAGCATCCTATCCTGGCGTTCAAACGCCAATGAGGGATCAGACACCTGCAAGTGCTGATCATAACCCCTCTAAGAAGGCTTCTCCAACCACCTCTGTAGGGAATAAACCTGCAGCAACTAAGGTTGAAGAATATAAAACCAAGATGCCTGATCCTCAGAAACTCCGCCAAGTGGAGCAGGATAAACAATTTGCCCACTTTGCAGACTATCTCAGGACTCGTGAGATAAAGATCCCGTTTGCAGAGGCACTTGAGCAAATACCCTCTTATGCTAAGTTCATGAAAGAGATCTTAAGTCATAAGAAGGATTGGAGAGAAACTGAAAAAGTGTTTCTCACTGAAGAATGCAGTGCAGTCATTCTGAAAAGCTTACCAGAGAAGCTTCAAGATCCAAGAAGCTTTATAATACCATGCGCATTAGAGGGTGCTTGTACCAAGACAGCTCTATGTGACCTTGGAGCAAGTATCAACCTAATACCTGCATCCACTATTAGAAAGCTTGGCTTGATTGAAGAAGTCAAACTAACCCAGATATGTCTTCAACTTGCTGATGGCTCCATTAAATATCCATCAGGTATAATTGAGGACATGATTGTCAAGGTTGGGCCATTTGCCTTTCCCACTGACTTTGTAGTGCTGGAAATGGAGGAGAACAAGAGTGCAACTCTCATTCTAGGAGACCTTTCCTAGTAACTGGACGAACTCTTATTGATGTACAAAAAGGGGAAGTGACCCTGAGAGTCAATGAGGATGAGTTCAAGTTAAATGCTGTCAAAGCTATTGGTGCACGAAAATTACTTCACACTATGTAATTCCGCACAACTAACCAGCAAGTGCACTGGGTCGTCCAAGTAATACCTTACGTGAGTAAGGGTCGATCCCACGGAGATTGTTGGCTTGAAGCAGCTCTGGTTATCTTGCAACTCTTAGTCAGGATATTAATTAGTGGTTATCAATTGACTTGCAAATGAACAAGAGAGCATGAATTAAGGGTTACTTGTTATGCAGTAAATGAGAATATGTTGGAGTTTTGGAGATGCTTTGCCTTTTGAATATCTGCTTTCTCTCTATCTTCTTCTTCACGCACGCACGTCCCTCCTATGGCAAGCTGTGTGTTGGAGGATCACCGTTGTCAATGGCTACCATCCTTCCTTTCAGTGAAAATGGTCCAGGTGCGCTGTCACCGCACGGCTAATCATCTATAGGTTCTCGATCATACTGAAATAGAATTCGCTATCCTTTTGCATCTGTCACTACGCCCAGCACTCGCGAGTTTGAAGCTCGTCGCAGTCATCCAATCCCAGAATCCTACTAGGAATACCACAGACAAGGATTAGACTTTCCGGATTCTCAAGGATGCTGCCAATGGATTCTAGCTTATACCACGGAGATTCCGATTAAGGAATCTAAGAGATACTCATTCAATCTAATGTAGAACGGAGGTGGTTGTCAGGCACACGTTCATAGGTTGAGAATGGTGATGAGTGTCACGGATCATCACATTCATCATAATTAGGCGCAAATGAATATCTTAGATAGGAACAAACATGATTGAATAGAAAACAGAAATACTGGCATTAACTCATCGAGGCACAGCAGAGCTCCTCACCCCCAACAATGGAGTTTAGAGACTCATGCCGTCAAAAAGGTACAAAGTTTTGATCTGAAATGTCATGAGATACAAAAAAGTCTCTAAAAGTTGTTTAAATACTAAACTAGTAACCTAGGTTTACAGAAAATGAGTAAACTATGATAGATAGTGCAGAAATCTACTTCTGGGGCCCACTTGGTGTGTGCTGGGGCTGAGACTAAAGCTTCTCACATGCTTGGGCTGTTCTGGGCGTTCAACGCTAGGTTGTAACCTGTTTCTGGCGTTGAACTCCACTTTGTAACTTGTTTCTGGCGCTGGACGCTAGACAGCAGCATGGAATTGGCGTTGAACACCATTTTACGTCGTCTATCCTTGAGCAAAGTATGAACTATTATATATTTCTGGAAAGCCCTGGATGTCTACTTTCCAACGCAATTGGAAGCGCGCCATTTGGAGTTCTGTAGCTCCAGAAAATCCATTTTGAGTGCAGGGAGATCAGAATCCAACAGCATCAGCAGTCCTTTTTCAGCCTAAATCAGATTTTTGCTCAGCTCCCTCAATTTCAGCCAGAAAATACCTGAAATCATAGAAAAACACACAAACTCATAGTAAAGTCTAGAAATATGAATTTTTCCTAGAAACTACTAAAAATAAACTAAAAACTAACTAAAACACACTAAAAACTATATGAAATTAACCCCAAAAAGCGTATAAAATATCCGCTCATCACAACACCAAACTTAAACTGTTGCTTGTCCTCAAGCAACTAGATGAATAAAATAGAATACAAATAATTTAAGAAGCAATAATATCTCAGAGTTTTTGAGTGAAGCTCAGATTCTAATTAGATGAGCGGGGCTAGTAGCTTTTTGCTTCTGAACAATTTTGGCATCTCACTTTATCCATTGAAGCTCAGAGTGATTGGCATCTATAGGAACTTAGAATTCAGATAGTGATATTGATTCTCCTAGTTTAGTATGTTGATTCTTGAACACAGCTACTTTATGAGTCTTGGCCGTGGCCCTAAGCACTTTGTTTTCCAGTATTACCACCGGATACATAAATGCCACAGACACATAATTGGGTGAACCTTTTCAGATTATGACTCAGCTTTGCTAAAGTCCCCAATTAGAGGTGTCCAGGGTTCTTAAGCACACTCTTCTTTTTGCTTTGGACCTTGACTTTAACCGCTCAGTCTCAAGTTTTCACTTGACACCTTCACGCCACAAGCACATGGTTAGGGACAGCTTAGTTTAGCCGCTTAGGCCGGGATTTTATTCCTTTAGGCCCTCCTATCCACTGATGCTCAAAGCCTTGGGATCCTTTTTATTTACCCTTGCCTTTTGGTTTTAAGGGTTATTGGCTTTTTCTGCTTGCTTTTTCTTTTTCTTTCTATATATATTTTTTTTTTCTTCAAGCTTTGTTCTTTGCTGCTTTTTCTTGCTTTAAGAATCATTCTTATGATTTTTCAGATTATCAATAACATGTCTCATGTTCATCATTCTTTCAAGAGCCAACATATTTAACAGTCTTAAACATCAAATTCAAAAGACATATGCACTGTTCAAGCATTCATTCAGAAGACAGAAGGCATTGCCACCACATGTAAATAATTAGAATGTTCTTATTAAAAACTCGAAAATTATTGCCTCTTATTCTAAAGAAATTCTTCTATTTTATTCATGTTTGATGATGATGAGAAAATTAAATTATAGCTTAGTTAGAGATAAAATAAAAAATATAGATACTAATTACTACTATATGACTCCTAAGGTAAAACTAGAATAAGAACAGTTATCACAGAGTTAGGGCTAAGATTGGAATTTAACAACCTTTGTTCTGGGGAGTGGATGTTCCTCTAATCTGCGGGGTGCTTGGTCCTTCAAGAGATAATTTCTGGCGCTTCAATTCCCTTAAGTCGCGCCCTTGCTCCTCCTATTCTTTAATCATATAGCAGAGAATGCTACTTTGTTCCTTCTATTCTTTCATTATTTGTTTCATAGCTTCTTGCATCTTGGTAACTGATGTTTCAAGGTACTCCCAGTATTCAGATTGAGGGATTTCTGGGAGAAATTTCTGTGTTTTCTTCTTGATGGGGTCATCCTGTGCTTGTTGTTTTTCTATTGATGCTTTGGTGATTGGTCGCTCAATTGAGATATACTCAGTTATTCCCATCCTTACTCCAGCGTCCTTGCAGAGCATAGAAATCAAGCTTGGATAAGCCAACCTAGCATCTTTGGAATTTTTGTTTGCTATTTTTTAAAATTCAGTTGAAATCAGTTGATGAACTTCCACTTCTTTTCCAATCATGATGCAATGGATCATCACTGCTCTTCTACTAGTGACTTCAGAACGGTTGCTAGTGGGCAGCAGAGAATGCCTAATGAAATCCAGCCATCCTCTGGCAACTGGTTTGAGATCTTCTCTTTTGAGTTGATTTGGAACACCCTTCGTGCTGGTGGTCCACCTGGCTCCAGGGATACATATATCCTCTAGAATCTTATCCAGGCCCTTGTCTGTTCTCATCATTCTCCTATTGAAGGAGTCTAGATCATCTTTCAGCTGAGGTAGCTTTAAGATCTCTCTGATCTTGTCAGGGTGGGTATGAACAACCTTTCCTCTGACCACGGTCCGATAATCATAGATATCAGATCCAGATAGTCTTTGCCTGTCTGTATGCCACATATTAGCATAGAACTCCTGGACCATATTCCTTCCCACTTTCGTTTCAGGATTGGCTAGGATCTCCCAGTTCCTTATTCGAATTTGCTCCTGGATCTCCGGATATTCGTTTTCTTTCAGATCAAATCTAACTTCCGGGATCACTGATCTTAGACCCATTATTTTGTAATAATGGTCTGAATGTTCTTTAGTTAAGAACTTCCCTTGATTCCAAAGTGGTTTTGGAACACTCTCTTTCTTGCCTCTTGGAGTGGGTTGTTTTCCTTTAGGAGCCATGATCTTAGTGATCACAGATAAGCACACCAAACTTAGAGGTTTGCTTGTCCTCAAGCAAAATAAAAGAAAGGAGAGGGAGAGAAGGAGAGCTAGGTGCAATGGTGGATGGGAGGGGAGGGAGGCCGAACCCATATTTAAAGGGAGAGGGGGGTGGGTTTTCGAAAAATAGGGAGAAAGATAAGATAGAAGATATGATTTTTAGAAAAAATATGATAAGAAAAGATATGATTTAAAATTGGAAAGATATGAAAGATATTTGAAAAAGATAGATTTGAAATTTTGAAAAAGATAGTGTGGAGATTTGAAAAAGATATTGCTTAGTTGAAAAGATTTTTGAATGAAAAGAGAGAGATTTGTTTTGAACATTTTGAGAAAGAGTTGAGTTGGATTGAAAAAAAGGATTTGTGCTTATGGATTAAGATACATTTAATATTTTTAAAGAAGAGTTTTTGGAAATTAGGGATTTTAGAAATCAGGGTTCTTAACATGTTTATGCAAGAAATCATGAATTGGAACATGAAAATTATGATTAAAATGAAAAATATGAAGAAAAAACGAATTTACCTCCTCCCCACCATCCTGGCGATTGAACGCCCAAACGCTGCATGTTTTGGGCGTTCAACGCCCAAATGCTGCTTTTCCTGGGCGTTCAATGCCCAGCTGCTGCTTATTTCTGGTGTTGAAAGCCAGGAAGTCCTTTGTTACTGGGCGTTTTTCTGAACGCCCAGAACGCTGTAAATCTGGCGTTCAACACCCAGATGGCTATCCTTACTGGCGTTCAACGCCCAGTGGATGCTTCTGTTGGGCGTTGAACGCCCAAAACAGACTTTTATTGGCGTTTTCTTGCCAGTGAGCTCTTTTTCTCTGTTTTGCGTGCAGAATCCTTCTGTAACCCTGTGAACTTATACAATTGACTCTTTACCTTAGGATCAATGAACTTTATATAAACAAATAAAATCAAGAATAGGGCAAAATGCTTAGAGGAAGTGATGCCCCATGGCTGGGTTGCCTCCCAGCAAGCGCTTCTTTATTGTCTTTAGCTGGACCTTGCTGAGCTTCTAATCTAGCTTCAGCCTTGAGTACTCTTGCTCAACATTGCCTTCAAGATAGTGCTTGATTCTCTGTCCATTAACAATGAACTTCTTATCAGAATCAATATCTTGAAGCTCCACATAACCATATGGTGATACACTTGTAATCACATATGGTCCCCTCCACCGGGACTTCAGTTTCCCGGAGAATAGCCTAAGCCTAGAGTTAAACAACAGAACTTTTTGTCCTGGTTCAAAGATTCTAGATGACAGCTTCCTGTCATGCCATTTTTTTTATTTTTCTTTATAAAGCTTGGCATTTTCGAAAGCAGTGCATCTGAATTCTTCTAGTTCATTTAGCTGGAGCAATCTTTTTTCTCCAGCTAATTTGGCATCAAAGTTTAGGAATCTGGTTGCCCAGTAGGCTTTATGTTCCAGTTCCACGGGCAGGTGACATGCCTTACCATACACAAGTTGGTATGGAGAGGTCCCTATAGGAGTCTTGAATGCTGTTCTGTATGCCCACAGAGCATCATCCAAGCTCCTTGCCCAATCCTTTCTATGGGTATTTACAGTCCGTTCTAGGATTCTTTTTAGCTCTCTGTTGGAGACTTCAGCTTGGCCATTAGTTTGTGGATGATATGGAGTTGCCACCTTGTGGCGAATCCCATATCGAACCATGGCAGAGTAAAGTTGTTTGTTGCAGAAGTGAGTGCCCCCATCACTGATTAGTACTCTAGGGACCCCAAACCTGCTGAAGATATATTTCTGGAGGAACTTCAGCACTGTTTTAGTATCATTGGTGGGTGTGGCAACGGCCTCTACCCATTTTGATACGTAGTCAACTGCCACCAGAATATAAGTGTTTGAGTATGATGGTGGGAAAGGTCCCATGAAGTCAATTCCCCATACGTCAAACAACTCAATCTCCAAGATTCCTTGCTGAGGCATGGCGTAACCATGAGGCAGATTACCAGCTCTTTGGCAACTGTCACAGTTACGTACAAACTCTCGGGAATCTTTATAGAGTGTGGGCCAATAGAAGCCACATTGGAGGACCTTGGTGGCTGTTCGCTCACCTCCGAAATGGCCTCCATATTGTGATCCATGGCAATGCCATAGGATCCTCTGTGCTTCTTCTCTAGGCACACATCTCCAGATTATTCCGTCTGCACATCTCTTAAAGAGATAGGGTTCATCCCACAAGTAGTACTTTGCATCAGTAATTAATTTTTTCTTTTGTTGCCTGTTGTACTCTTTGGGTATGAACCTTGCAGCTTTGTAGTTCGCAATGTCTGCAAACCATGGTGCTTCCTGAATGGCAAATAAATACTCATACGGAAAAGTCTCAGAGATCTCAAGAGAGGGGAGGGACGTCCCTTCTACTAGCTCTATCCGGGACAGATGATCAGCCAATTGGTTCTCTGTTCCTTTTCTGTCTCTTATTTCTATATCAAACTCTTGCAGAAGCAACACCCATCTTATGAGCCTGGGTTTTGAATCCTGCTTTGTGAGTAGATATTTGAGAGCAGCATGGTCAGTATACACAATCACCTTTGATCCTACCAAATATGATCTAAACTTGTCAATGGCATAAACCACTGCAAGCAATTCTTTTTCTGTGGTTGTGTAATTTTTCTGGGCATCATTTAAAATGCAGCTAGCATAATAAATGACGTGCAAAAGCTTGTCATGCCTCTGCCCCAGCACTGCACCAATGGCGTGATCACTGGCATCACACATTAGCTCAAATGGTAATGTCCAGTCTGGTGCAGAAATAACTGGTGCTGTGACCAGCTTAGCTTTCAGCGTTTCAAATGCCTGCAGACACTCTGTGTCAAACACAAATGGCGTGTCAACAGCTAGCAGATTTCTCAGAGGTTTTGCAATTTTTGAAAAATCTTTTATAAACCTCCTATAGAATCCTGCATGCCCCAGAAAGCTTCTGATTGCCTTAACATTGGCAGGTGGTGGTAATTTTTCAATTACCTCTATTTTTGCTTGATCCACCTCTATTCCCTTGTTTGAAATTTTATGCCCAAGGACAATCCCTTCAGTCACCAGAAAGTGACATTTTTCCTAGTTTAAAACCAGGTTGGTCTCTTGGCATCTTTTCAGAACTAGTTTCAGGT
Organism: Arachis ipaensis; assembly: GCF_059453495.1. Lineage (NCBI taxonomy): Eukaryota > Viridiplantae > Streptophyta > Magnoliopsida > Fabales > Fabaceae > Arachis > Arachis ipaensis. The sequence continues at coordinate 94,283,795 of NC_142438.1, forward strand.
GATCAAGGCAGGAGCTGAATGAGTCTCCATATACTGAGAAGTCATCCATGAAGACTTCCAGAAATTTTTCCACCATATCAGAGAAAATAGAGAGCATGCATCTCTGGAAGGTTTCAGGCGCATTACACAGCCCAAATGGCATCCTTTTATAAGCAAACACTCCAGATGGACATGTGAATGCTTTTTTCTCTTGATCTTGGGGATCTACTGCAATCTGGTTATAGCCTGAGTAGCCATTCAAAAAGCAGTAATAATCATGACCTGCCAATCTTTCTAGCATCTGGTCTATGAATGGTAAAGGAAAATGATCCTTTCTGGTGGCTGTGTTGAGCCTTCTGTAGTCAATACACATGCGCTACCCTGTAACTGTTCTTGTGGGAACCAGTTCATTCTTTTCATTATGAACCACTGTCATGCCTCCCTTTTTGGGGACAACTTGGACAGGGCTCACCCAGGGGCTGTCAGAAATAGGATAAATAATCCCAGCCTCCAGTAATTTGGTGACCTCTTTCTGCACCACTTTCTTCATGGCTGGATTTAGCCGCCTCTGTGGTTGAACCACTGGTTTAGCATTATCCTCCAATAAGATTTTGTGCATGCATCTGGCTGGGCTTATGCCCTTAAGGTCACCTATGGACCACCCAAGAGCTGTCTTGTGTGTCCTTAGCACTTGAATAAGTGCTTCCTCTTCCTTGGGATTTAAAGCAGAGCTTATGATCACTGGAAAAGTGTCACCTTCTCCCAGAAATGCATATTTCAGGGATGGTGGTAATGGTTTGAGCTCGGGTTTAGGAGGTTTTTCCTCTTCCAGAGGAAATTTCAGAGGCTCTTTCATTTCCTCTGAATCCTCCAAATCAGGCTGAGCATCTTTAAAGATGTCTTCCAACTCTGATTCAAGACTCACAGCCATGTTGATTTCTTCTACCAAAGAGTCAATAAGATCAACTTTCATGCAGTCTTTTGATGTGTCTGGATGCTGCATGGCTTTGACAGCATTCAACTTAAACTCATCCTCATTGACTCTCAGGGTTATTTCCCCCTGTTGGACATCAATGAGAGTTCGTCCAGTTGCTAGGAAGGGTCTTCCTAGAATGAGAGTAGCACTCTTGTGCTCCTCCATTTCCAGCACTACAAAGTCAGTGGGAAAGGCGAATGGCCCAACTCTGACAATCATGTCTTCAATCACGCCTGATGGGTATTTAATGGAGCCATCAGCAAGTTGGAGACATATCCGGGTTGGTTTAACTTCTTCAGTTAAACCAAGCTTTCTGATAGTGGATGCAGGCATTAGGTTGATGCTTGCCCCAAGATCACATAAAGCTGTCTTGGTGCAATTACCTTCTAATGTGCATGGTATCAGAAAACTCCCAGGGTCTTTAAGCTTTTCAGGAAAGCTTTTCAGAATGACTGCACTGCATTCTTCAGTGAGGAGAACTCTTTCAGTTTCTCTCCAATCCTTCTTATGACTCAAGATCTCTTTCATGAACTTGGCATAAGAAGGTATTTGCCCTAGTGCCTCTGCAAATGGAATCTTTATTTCAAGAGTCCTGAGATAATCTGCAAAGCGAGCAAATTGCTTATCCTGCTCCTCTTGGCAGAGTTTTTGAGGATAAGGTATCTTGGCTTTATATTCCTCAACCTTAGTTGTTGTAAGTTTATTTCCTACAGAAGTGGTTGAGGAAGCCTTTTTAGATGGGTTGTCATCAGCACTTGTGTGTGTCTGATCCCTCACTGGCAATTGAATACCAGAGTTAGGAGCTGGAGTGGCGTTAAATGCCAGCTTCCTAGTTCTTCCTGGCGTCTGAACACCAGAACTGTGCTCCTTTTGGGCGTTCAACGCCAGATCCTTGCTTGTTTCTGGTGTTGAACGCCAGTCCTGAGCATGGTCTGGGCGTTCAGCGCCAGCCTTCCACCAAATTTTTGGCGTTTTAGCGCCAGGATTATTTTTCCTTGGGCTCTTACTGTCCTCTGGTGGATTTTGGATGGTTTGCTCATTTCTTGGCTTCTTGCTGCCTTGAGGTAGGGTATTTAATGTTTTCCCACTTCTTAATTGGACTGCTTGGCATTCTTCTGTTATTTGTCTTGATAGCTGCTGCTTTGTTTACTTCAATTGTTCTTCCATGTTTATATTAGCCATCCTTGTCTCTTGTAGTTTATCCTTAAATTCAACTAACTGCTTTGTTAGAAAATCCAATTGTTGATTGAATTCAGCAGCTTACTCTGCAGGATTGAGTTTAGCAGTTACTGTTTTAGCCTCTTCTTTCATGGCAGAGTCACTGCTTAGGTACAGATGCTGATTTCTGGCAACTGTATCAATGAGCTCTTGAGCTTCTTCAATTGTCTTTCTCATGTGGATGGATCCACCAGCTGAGCAATCTAAAGAGATCTAAGCTCTTTCTGTAAGCCCATAATAGAAGATGTCTAACTGAACCCACTCTGAAAATATTTCAGAGGGGCATTTTTGTAGCATCTCTCTGTATCTCTCCCAGACATCATAAAGAGATTCATTATCTCCTTGTTTAAAGCCTTGGATGTCCAGCCTTAGCTGTGCCATCCGTTTTGGAGGAAAGTATTGATTCAGGAATTTTTCTGTCAGCTGTTTCCATGTCCTTATGCTAGCCTTAGGTTGGTTATTTAACCACCTCTTGGCTTGGTCTTTTACAGCAAATGGAAACAGTAATAATCTGTAGACATCCTGATCTACTTCCTTATCATGTACTGTGTCAGCAATTTGTAAAAATTGTGCCAGAAACTCTGTAGGTTCTTCCTGTGGAAGACCGGAATACTGGCAACTTTGCTGCACCATGATAATGAGCTGAGGATTCAACTCAAAGCTACTGACTCCAATGGAAGGTATGCAGATGCTACTCCCGTATGAAGCAGTAGAGGGGTTAGCATATGACCCCAGAGTCCTCTTGGACTGTTCATTTCCACTTAGATCCATGATGGAGAAAGGGAGATGATGTAAAAAAATATTTATTTTTATTTATTTATTTATTTATTTAATTATTTAGAAAATAAAATAAATTAAAATAAAATAAATAAAAATAGGTGAAGATTTTCGAAAAAAATGAGGAGAGAGGAAGTGGTTAGGAAGTTTTGAAAAAGATATGATTTGGAAAAGATTTTAAATTTTGAAAAAAATTCTGAATTTTTTAAAAATAATTTTCGAAATTTTGTTTTAAAAATAGAGAGAAAAGATATTTTTGAATTTAGTGAGGAAAGAGAAAAACAATAAAACAGCACAAGATTTAAAATTTTTAGATCTAATGCTCCTTGTTTTCGAAAATTTTGGAGGGAAAACACCAAGGAACACCAAACTTAAAAATTTTAAGATCAACACACAAGGAAAACTCAAGAACACTTTGAAGACTCACAAGAACACAAGAACATGAAGAAAGAACACCAAACTTAAAATTTTTAGAAAACCAAACAAAAATTTTCGAAAAACAAAGAAAAATCAACAAGAAAACACCAAACTTAGAGTTTGGCACAAGATTTATTCAAAGAAAAATTATTTTTGAAAAAGATTTTAAAAATAGGATAGCCAATTACCAAGAACATAAGCACCACACTCTAACTAATTGAGCTATAAATTTAAAGTGTTTTAACAATGTATAAATAATAAGAGACTCTAAACCAAAAAGAAAAATTTTTCCTAATCTAAGCAACAAAATAAACCGTTAGTTGTCCAAACTCAAACAATCCCCGGCAACGGTGCCAAAAACTTGGTGCACGAAAATTACTTCACACTATGTAATTCTGCACAACTAACCAGCAAGTGCACTGGGTCGTCCAAGTAATACCTTACGTGAGTAAGGGTCGATCCCACGGAGATTGTTGGCTTGAAGCAGCTATGGTTATCTTGCAACTCTTAGTCAGGATATTAATTAGTGGTTATCAATTGACTTGCAAATGAACAAGAGAGCATGAATTAAGGGTTACTTGTTATGCAGTAAATGAGAATATGTTGGAGTTTTGGAGATGCTTTGCCTTTTGAATATCTGCTTTCTCTCTATCTTCTTCTTCACGCACGCACGTCCCTCCTATGGCAAGCTATGTGTTGGAGGATCACCGTTGTCAATGGCTACAATCCTTCCTTTCAGTGAAAATGGTCCAGGTGCACTATCACCGCACGGCTAATCATCTGTAGGTTCTCGATCATACTGGAATAGGATTCGCTATCCTTTTGCGTCTGTCACTACGCCCAGCACTCGCGAGTTTGAAGCTCGTCGCAGTCATCCAATCCCAGAATCCTACTAGGAATACCACAGACAAGGTTTAGACTTTCCGGATTCTCAAGGATGCTGCCAATGGATTCTAGCTTATACCACGGAGATTCTGATTAAGGAATCTAAGAGATACTCACTCAATCTAATGTAGAACGGAGGTGGTTGTCAGGCACACGTTCATAGGTTGAGAATGGTGATGAGTGTCACAGATCATCACATTCATCATAATAAGGCGCAAATGAATATCTTAGATAGGAACAAACATGATTGAATAGAAAACAGAAATACTGGCATTAACTCATCAAGGCACAGCAGAGCTCCTCACCCCCAACAATGGAGTTTAGAGACTCATGCCGTCAAAAAGGTATAAAGTTTTGATCTGAAATGTCATGAGATACAAAAAAGTCTCTAAAAGTTGTTTAAATACTAAACTAGTAACCTAGGTTTACAGAAAATGAGTAAACTATGATAGATAGTGCAGAAATCCACTTCTGGGGCCCACTTGGTGTGTGCTGGGGCTGAGACTAAAGCTTCTCACATGCCTGGGCTGTTCTGGGTGTTCAACGCCAAGTTGTAACCTGTTTCTGGCGTTCAACTCCACTTTGTAACTTGTTTCTGGCGCTGGACGCCAGACAGCAGCATGGAACTGGCGTTGAACGCCAGTTTACATCATCTATCCTTGAGAAAAGTATGAACTATTATATATTGCTGAAAAGCACTGGATGTCTACTTTCCAACGCAATTAGAAGTGCGCCATTTGGAGTTCTGTAGCTCCAGAAAATCCATTTTGAGTGCAGGGAGGTCAGAATCCAACAGCATCAGCAGTCCTTTTTCAGCCTAAATCAGATTTTTGCTCAGCTCCCTCAATTTCAGCCAGAAAAAACCTGAAATCACAGAAAAACACACAAACTCATAGTAAAGTCCAAAAATATGAATTTTGCCTAGAAACTACTAAAAATAAACTAAAAACTAACTAAAACACACTAAAAACTATATGAAATTAACCCCAAAAAGCGTATAAAATATCCGCTCATCAGCTATGTAGCATCCAGACACATCAAATGACTGCATGAGCGCTGATATCATTGACTCTTTGGTGGAAGAGATCAATATGACTGAAAGTCTCGAATCAGAGCTAGAGGACATCTTTAAAGATGTTCAGCCTGATCTGGAAGAATCAGAGGAAATAAAAGAACCTCTGAAAATCCCTCAGGAAGAGGAGAAACCTCCTAAACCCGAGCTCAAACCACTACCACCATCCCTGAAATATGCATTTCTGGGAGAAGGTGACACTTTTCCAGTGATCATAAGCTCTGCTTTAAATCCACAGGAAGAGAAAGTACTAATTCAAGTGCTAAGGACACACAAGACAGCTCTTGGGTGGTCCATAAGTGATCTTAAGGGCATTAGCCCAGTAAGATGCATGCACAAGAGCCTATTGGAGGATGATGCTAAGCCAGTGGTTCAACCACAAAGGCGGCTAAATCTAGCCATGAAGGAGGTGGTGCAGAAAGAGGTCACTAAGTTACTAGAGGCTGGGATTATTTATCCTATTTCTGATAGCCCCTGGGTGAGTCCTTTCCACGTTGTCCCCAAGAAGGGAGGCATGACAGTGGTTCATAATGAAAAGAATGAACTGGTTCCTACAAGAACAGTTACAGGGTGGCGTATGTATATTGACTACAGAAGGCTCAATACAGCCACCAGAAATGATCATTTTCCTTTACCATTCATAGACTAGATGCTAGAGAGACTAGCAGGCCATAAATACTACTACTTTTTGGATGGCTATTCAGGCTACAACCAAATTGCAGTGGATCCTCAAGACCAAGAGAAAACAGCATTCACATGTCCATCTGGAGTATTTGCTTACAGAAGAATGCCTTTTGGTCTGTGCAATGCACCTGCAACCTTTCAGAGGTGCATGCTCTCTATCTTCTCTGATATGGTAGAGAAGTTCCTGGAAGTCTTCATGGATGACTTCTCAGTATTTGGAGACTCATTCAGCTCCTGTCTTGATCATCTAGCACTTGTCCTAAAAAGGTGCCAAGAGACTAACCTGGTCTTAAACTAGGAAAAATGTCACTTTATGGTGACTGAAGGAATTGTCCTTGGGCACAAAATTTCAAGCAAGGGAATAGAGATGGATCAAGCCAAGGTAGAGGTGATTGAAAAATTACCACCACCTGCCAATGTTAAGGCAATCAGAAGCTTTTTGGGGCATGTAGGATTCTATAGGAGGTTCATAAAGGATTTTTCAAAAATTGCAAAACCTCTAAGCAACCTGCTAGCTGCTGACACAGCATTTGTGTTTGACACAGAGTGTCTGCAAGCGTTTGAAACCCTGAAAGCTAAGCTGGTCACAATACCAGTCATCTCTACACCAGACTGGACATTACCATTCGAACTAATGTGTGATGCCAGTGACCATGCCATTGGTGCAGTGTTGGGACAAAGGCATAACAAGCTTCTGCACGTCATTTACTATGCCATTCATGTTCTAAATGACACACGGAAGAATTACACAACCACAGAAAAAGAGCTACTAGCAGTGGTTTATGCCATTGACAAGTTTAGATCCTATTTAGTAGGATCAAAAGTAATTGTGTACACTGACCATGCTGCTCTTAAATATTTACTCACAAAGCAGGATTCAAAACCCAGGCTCATAAGATGGGTGTTGCTTCTGCAAGAATTTGATATAGAAATAAGAGACAGAAAAGAGACAGAGAACCAGGTAGCTGATCACCTGTCCCGGATAGAACCAGTAGTTGGGGCGTCCCTCCCTTCTACTGAGATCTCTGAGACCTTTCCAGATGAGCAACTCTTTGCCATTCATGAAGCACCATAGTTTGCAGATATTGCAAATTATAAAGTTGTGAGGTTCATACCCCAGGAGTACAGCAGGGTGCAAAAGAAAAAACTAATTTCTGATGCAAAGTACTACTTGTGGGATGAACCATATCTCTTTAAGAGATGTGCAGACGGAATGATCCGCAGATGCATCCCTAGAGAGGAGGCACTGAAGATCCTATGGCATTGCCATGGATCACAGTATGGAGGACATTTCGGAAGTGAGCGCACAGCCACTAAAGTCCTCCAATGTGGCTTCTACTAGCCTACTCTCTATAGAGATGTCCGAGAGTTTGTGCGTAACTGTGACAGTTGCCAAAGAGCTGGCAACTTACCTCATGGTTACGCCATGCCTCAACAAGGGCTCTTAGAGATTGAGTTGTTTGATGTATGGGGTATTGACTTCATGGGTCCTTTCCCACCATCATACTCAAACACTTACATTCTAGTGGCAGTAGACTACATATCTAAATGGGTAGAGGCAATTGCCACACCCACTAATGATACCAAGACTGTGATGAAGTTCCTTCAGAAACATATTTTCAGCAGATTTGGTGTTCCCAGAGTACTAATTAGTGATGGGTGCACCCATTTCTGCAATAAACAGCTTTACTCTGCTATGGTCCGATATAGAATTAGCCACAAAGTAGCAACTCCGTATCATCCACGGACAAATGGGCAGGCTGAAGTCTCTAATAGAGAGCAATAAAGAATCCTGGAACGGACTATAATTATCCGTAGAAAGGATTGGGCAAAGAGCTTGGATGATGCTCTGTGAGCATAGAGAACAGCATTCAAGACTCCTATAGGAACCTCTCCATACCAGCTTGTGTATGGCAAGGCCTGTCATCTGCCCGTGGAACTGGAACATAAAGCCTACTGGGCAACTAGATTCCTAAACCTGGATGCTAAGTTAGCTGGTGAGAAAAGATTGCTCCAGCTAAATGAGCTAGAGGAGTTCAGACTCAATGCTTTTGAAAATGCAAAAATTTATAAGGAAAAAGAAAAAAAGTGGCATGACAAGAAACTGTCATCTAGAGTCTTTGAACCAAGACAGAAGGCTCTGCTATTTAACTCTAGGCTCAGACTATTCCCTGGGAATTTGAAATCCCGGTGGAGGGGACCATATGTGATTACAAGTGTATCACCATATGGATATGTTGAGCTTCAGGATATTGACTCTGACAAAAAGTTCATTGTTAATGGACAGAGAATCAAACATTATCTTGAAAGCAATTTTGAGCAAGAATGCTCAAAACTGAGACTAGAATAAAGCTCAGTCAAGGTCCAGCTAAAGACAATAAAGAAGCGGTTATTATGAGGCAACCCAATGTTCTTTAATCATATATATTTATTTTCCATTGTTATTTTATATTTTTCTTTAGCTTGATGATCATGTGGAGTCACAAAAATAACTGAAAAAGCAAAAACAGAATGAAAAACAGCATTAAAAATAGCACACCCTGGAGGAGGAGCTTACTGGCGTTCAAACGCCAGTAAGGGCAGCAGAATGGGCGTTAAACGCCCAGTCTGGCACCATTCTGGGCATTTAACGCCAGAAATGGGCACCAGACTGGCGTTTAACACCAGAAAAGGGCAAGAAGCTGGCGTTAAACGCCAGAAATGGGCAGCAACCTGGCGTTAAACGCCAGGATTGGCAGCAAAGGGCGTTTTGCAAGCCTAATTGGTGCAGGGATGAGAAATCCTTGACACCTCAGGATCTGTGGACCCCACAGGATCCCCACCAACCTCAACTCACTCTCTTTTTTCTTCACACCATTTCATAATACTCTTCCCCAAATACCCTTCACCAATCCATATCCATCCATCATAAACCCCACCTACCTCACCATTCAAATTCAAACCACTTTCCCTCCCAAACTTCTCCCCCTTGGCTGAAACACTAACCCCCCCCCTCCATCTCCTCTATTTCTTCTTCCTCTACCCTCTTCCTTCTTCTTTTGCTTGAGGACGAGCAAACCTTCTAAGTTTGGTGTGGTAAAAGTGTTGCTTTTTGTTTTTCTATAACCATTTATGGCACCTAAGGCCGGAGAAACCTCTAGAAAGAGGAAAGGAAAGGCAAAAGATTCCACCTCCGAGTCATGGGAGATGGAGAGATTCATCTCACGGGATGCATTTTCCTCCACAAAGTTATTGGGAGCAAATTAACACCTCCCTAGGAGAATTAAGTTCCAATATGGGATAACTAAGGGTGAAACACCAAGAGCATTCTATCCTCCTCCATGAAATTAGAGAAGATCAAAGAATCATGAGAGAGGAGAAACAAAGGCAAGGAAGAGACATTGAGGAGCTCAAGCACTCCATAAGATCTTCAAGAGGAAGAACTAGCCGCCATCACTAAGGTGGACCCGTTCTTTAATTTCCTTGTTCTTTATTTTCTGTTTTCAAATTTTTATGCTTTATGTTTATCTATATTTGTGTCTTTATTACATGATCATTAGTGTCTTAGTGTCTATGCCTTAAAGCTATAAATGTCCTATGAATTCATCATCTTTCTTAAATAAAAAGTGTTTTAATTGCAAAAAGAAAAAGAAGTACATGAATTTCGAATTTTAAAACAGATTAATTATTTTGATGTGGTGGCAATATTATTTGTTTTCTGAATGAATGCTTGAACAGTGCATATTTTTTGAATTTGCTGTTCATGAATGTTAAAATTGTTGGCTCTTGAAAGAATAATGGAAAAGGAGAAATGTTGTTGATAATCTAAAAAATCATAAAAATGATTCTTGAAGCAAGAAAAAGAAGTGAATAGCTTGCAGAAAAAAAAATGGCAAAAAAAAAGAAGAAAAAAAAAAGAAAAAGCAAGCAGAAAAAGCCAATAGCCCTTTAAACCAAAAGGCAAGGGTAAAATAAAAAAGGATCCAAGGCTTTGAACATCAGTGGATAGGAGGGCCCACAGGAATAAAATCCTAGCCTAAGCGGCTAAACCAAGCTGTCCCTAACCATGTGCTTGTGGCGTGAAGGTGTCAAGTGAAAACTTGAGACTGAGCGGTTAAAGTCGTGGTCCAAAAGCAAAAAGAGTGTGCTTAAGAGCTCTGGACACCTCTAATTGGGGACTCTAGCAAAGCTGAGTCACAATCTGAAAAGGTTCACCCAGTTTTGTGTCTGTGGCATTTATGTATCCGGTGGTAATACTGGAAAACAAAATGCTTAGGGTCACGGCCAAGACTCATAAAGTAGCTGTGTTCAAGATTCAACATACTGAACTAGGAGAATCAATAACACTATCTGAATTCTGAGTTCCTATAGATGCCAATCATTCTGAACTTCAAAGGATAAAGTGAGATGCCAAACCTGTTCAGAAGCAAAAAGCTAAAAGCCCAGCTCATCTAATTAATACTGATCTTCATATATGTTTTTGGAATTTATTGTATATTCTCTTCTTTTTATCCTATTTGACTTTTAGTTGCTTGGGGACAAGCAACAATTTAATTTTGGTGTTGTGATGAGCGGATAATTTATACGCTTTTTAGCATTGTTTTTAGTATGTTTTTAGTATATTTTAGTTAGTTTTTATTATGTTTTTATTAGTTTTTATTCAAAAATCATATTTCTGGACTTTCCTATGAGTTTGTGTATTTTTCTATGATTTCAGGTATTTTCTGGATGAAATTGAGGGACCTGAGCAAAAATTTGATTCAGAGGCTGAAAAAGGGTTGCAGATGCTGTTGGATTCTGACCTCCCTGCATTCGAAGTAGATTTTCCGGAGCTACAGATACCCAATTGGTGCGCTCTCAATTGCTTTGGAAAGTAGACATCCTGAGCTTTCCAGCAATATATAATAGTCTATACTTTTCCCGAGATTTGATGGCCCAAACTGGCGTTCCAAGTCAGCATAGAAATTCTGGCTTCAAAACGCCAGAACTGGCATAAAAACTGGCGTTTAACTCCAAGAAAAGTCTCTACACATGAAAACTTCAATGCTCATCCCAAGCACACACCAAGTGGGCCCCGAAAGTGGATTTTTACACTAAACACCCCAGCTTACTCATTTTCTGTAACCCTAGGTCACTAGTTGATTATAAAAAACCACTTTTAGTGATTCATTTTGTACTTCATGACATTCTACACGTTTCATATTGTATTTTCTATGGCATGAGTCTCTAAACCCCATTGTTGGGGGTGAGCAGCTCTGTTGTTCTTCATGAATTAATGCAATTACTACTATTTTCCATTCTATCACGCTTGCTTCTATTCTAAGATATTCATTCGCACTTCAACCTGATGAATGTGATGATCCGTGACAATCATCATCATTCTCACCTATGAACGCGTGCCTGACAACCACCTCCGTTCTACATGCAATCAAGCTTGAATGTGTATCTCCTGGGTTTCTAATCTAAGATTGGAACCTTCGTGGTATAGGCTAGAATTACTGGTGGCCATTCCTAAGATCCGAAAAGTCTAAACCTTGTCTGTGGCATTCTGAGTAGGATCTGGGAAGGGATGACCGTGACGAGCTTCAAACTCGCGAGTGTTGGGCGTGTGATAGACGCAAAAGGATCAATGGATCCTATTCCAACATGATCGAGAACCAACAGCTAATTAGCCGTGCGGTGACAGCGCATTTGGAACATTTTCACTGAGAGGACGGGAAGTAGCCATTGACAACGGTGATGCCCAACATAAAGCTTGCCATGGAAGGAGACTTGCGTGCATGAAGAAGAAGACAGTAGGAAAGCAGAGATTCAGAAGACAAAGCATCTCCAAAACCTCAACATATTCTAATTACTGCATAACAAGTATTTATTTCATGTTCTTTTACTTTTTACCATTAAAACTAAGAATCATTACTGATATCCTGACTAAGAATTACAAGATAACCATAGCTTGCTTCAAGCCGACAATCTCCGTAGGATCGACCCTTACTCACGTAAGGTATTACTTGGACGACCCAGTGCACTTGCTGGTTAGTTGTGCGGAGTTGCAAAAGTGTGATTGTAATTTCGTGCACCAAGTTTTTGGCGCCATTGCTGGGGATTGTTCGAGTTTGGACAACTGACGGTTTATTTTGTTGCTTAGATTAGGAATAATTTATTTTTATTGGTTTAGAGTCACTAAATTTGAGTCTTTTATTTGAGTTAGTTTCATATTTTAAGTTTGGTTTCAATTGCATGCTTTTATTTTCTTTTAATTTTTCGAATTTGCATGTTCTTAGTTTTTTCTTGATCTTTAAAAATTCTAAGTTTGGTGTCTTCTTTGTGTTTTCCCTTTAAATTTTTGAAAATTTGTGTTTGATTTTTTAAAAATTTTAAGTTTGGTGTTTTTGTGCTTTTATTTACTTAAAAATTTTTCAAAAATTTGTTCTTGGTGTTCATCTTGATCTTCAAAGTGTTCTTGGTGTTCATCTTGACATTCAAAGTTTTCTTGTTTGTTCTCTTTGTTTTGATCTAAAATTTCTAAGTTTGGTGTCATTTTGTTGTTTTTCTCTTTCCTCATTAAAATTCAAAAATCAAAAAAAAATATCTTTTCCTTATTTTACTCATAAATTTCAAAATTTTGCATTAAATTAGTCAAAGATTTTCAAAATCATATCTTTTTTTTAGTCAAGTCAAAATTCTAATTTCAAAAATTGATCTTTTCAAATCTTTTTCAAAAATCAAATCTTTTTAATTTCTTCAATCATATCTTCTCAATCATATCTTTTTCAAAATAATTTTCAATCATATCTTTTTTTTAATAAATTACAATCATATCTTCTAAATCATATCTTTTTCAAAATAATTTTCAATCATATCTTTCTGATTGCTAATTCCAAAATCTTTTTAATTAATTAATTAATTTAGTTTTCAATTTGCTTTTATTTTATTTTCTTCTAATTTTCGAAAGTTTTATTTTATCTCCCATTTATTTTGTTTTATTTTCGGTTACTTTTAATTAAATAGAATAAAAAAATATTTAAAAATATAATTTATTTGCAATTCATATCAATTCCCTTTTCTCCATCATGGACATAAGCGGAAATGAACAGTCTAGAAGGACTCTGGGGTCATATGCTAACCCCATTACAGCTGCATATGGGAGTAGCATCTGTATACCTCCCATTAAAGCAAGCAGTTTTGAGCTAAACCCTCAGCTCATTATCATGGTGCAGCAAAATTGTCAGAATTCCGGTCTTCCACAAGAAGAACCTACTAAGTTTCTAGCACAGTTCTTACAAATTGCTGACACAGTACGTGATAAAGAAGTGGATCAGGATGTCTACAGATTATTACTATTTCCATTTGCTGTAAAAGATCAAGCTAAGAGGTGGTTAAATAACCAACCCGCAGCAAGCATAAAAACATGGAGACAGTTATCAGACAAATTCCTGAATCAATTTTACCCTCCAAAAAGGATGACACAGCTAAGGCTGGACATCCATGGCTTTAGACAAGAGGATAATGAATCCCTTTATAATGCCTGGGAGAGGTACAGAGGGATGCTGAGAAAATGCCCCTCTGAAATGTTTTCAGAGTGGGTACAGTTAGACATCTTCTACTATGGGCTTACAGAAAAAGCTCAGATGTCTCTAGACCACTCAGCTGGTGGATCTATACACCTGAGAAAGACGATTGAAGAAGCTCAAGAACTTATAGATACGGTTGCTAGAAATCAACACTTGTACTCTAGCAGTGAGTCCTCCATAAAGGAAGAAGCTAGGGCAGTAACAACTGACCCTAATCCTCAAGAACAGATTATTGAGCTTAATCAACAATTGCTCTTTATGACAAACTAATTAGCAGAATTTAAAGAGATGCTCCAAGACACTAAAAATGCTAACAAGAATATGGAAGCACAATTGAATCAGACAAGACAGCAGCTATCTAAACAGATAACAGAAGAATGCCAAGCTATCCAATTAAGGAGCGGGAAGACATTGAATAAATTAGCTCAAAGTAACAGAAAGCCAAGAAAGGAATAACTGACAGAGGATGACCAAACCACTGCCCAAAATCCCTCTGAGGACAGCAAGAGCCCAGAGAGGAATAATTCTGGCATTCAAATGCCAGAAAAAGGTGAAAGATTGGCGTTAAACGCCCAGTGGATGCCCACTTCTGGCGTTCAAACGCCAGAAAAGGGTGGGAAGCTAGCGTTAAACGCCCATCCAGCATCCTATCCTAGCGTTCAAACGCCAATGAGGGATCAGACACCTGCAAGTGCTGATCATAACCCCTCTAAAAAGGCTTCTCCAACCACCTCTGTAGGGAATAAACCTACAGCAACTAAGGTTGAAGAATATAAAACCAAGATGCCTGATCCTCAGAAACTCCGCCAAGCGAAGCAGGATAAACAATTTTCCCGCTTTGCAGACTATCTCAGGACTCGTGAGATAAAGATCCCATTTGCAGAGGCACTTGAGCAAATACCCTCTTATGCTAAGTTCATGAAAGAGATCTTAAGGCATAAGAAGGATTGGAGAGAAACTGAAAAAGTGTTTCTCACTGAAGAATGCAGTGCAGTCAATCTGAAAAGCTTACCAGAGAAGCTTCAAGATCCAAGAAGCTTTATAATACCATGCGCATTAGAGGGTGCTTGTACCAAGACAGCTCTATGTGACCTTGGAGCAAGTATCAACCTAATACCTGCATCCACTATTAGAAAGCTTGGCTTGACTGAAGAAGTCAAACTAACCCAGATATGTCTTCAACTTGCTGATGGCTCCATTAAATATCCATCAGGTATAATTGAGGACATGATTGTCAAGGTTGGGCCATTTGCCTTTCCCACTGACTTTGTAGTGCTGGAAATAGAGGAGCACAAGAGTGCAACTCTCATTCTAGGAGACCTTTTCTAGCAACTGGACGAACTCTTATTGATGTACAAAAAGGGGAAGTGACCCTGAGAGTCAATGAGGATGAGTTCAAGTTAAATGCTGTCAAAGCTATGCAGCATCCAGACACATCAAATGACTGCATGAGCGCTGATATCATTGACTCTTTGGTGGAAGAGATCAATATGACTGAAAGTCTCGAATCAGAGCTAGAGGACATCTTTAAAGATGTTCAGCCTGATCTGGAGGAATCAGAGGAAATAAAAGAACCTCTGAAAATCCCTCAGGAAGAGAAGAAACCTCCTAAACCCGAGCTCAAACCACTACCACCATCCCTGAAATATGCATTTCTGGGAGAAGGTGACACTTTTCCAGTGATCATAAGCTCTGCTTTAAATCCACAAGAAGAGAAAGCACTAATTCAAGTGCTAAGGACACACAAGACAGCTCTTGGGTGGTCCATAAGTGATCTTAAGGGCATTAGCCCAGTAAGATGCATGCACAAGATCCTATTGGAGGATGATGCTAAGCCAGTGGTTCAACCACAAAGGCGGCTAAATCCAGCCATGAAGGAGGTGGTGCAAAAAGAGGTCACTAAGTTACTAGAGGCTGGGATTATTTATCCTATTTCTTATAGCCCCTGGGTGAGTCATGTCCACGTTGTCCCCAATAAGGGAGGCATGACAGTGGTTCATAATGAAAAGAATGAACTGGTTCCTACAAGAACAGTTACAGGGTGGCGTATGTGTATTGACTACAGAAGGCTCAATACAGCCACCAGAAATGATCATTTTCCTTTACCATTCATAGACCAGATGCTAGAGAGACTAGCAGGCCATGAATACTACTGCTTTTTGGATGGCTATTCACGCTACAACCAAATTACAGTGGATCCTCAAGACCAAGAGAAAACAGCATTCACATGTCCATCTAGAGTATTTGCTTACAGAAGAATGCCTTTTGGTCTGTGCAATGCACCTGCAACCTTTCAGAGGTGCATGCTCTCTATCTTCTCTGATATGGTAGAGAAGTTCCTGGAAGTCTTCATGGATGACTTCTCAGTATTTGGAGACTCATTCAGCTCCTGTCTTGATCATCTATCACTTGTCCTGAAAAGGTGCTAAGAGACTAACCTGGTCTTAAACTAGGAAAAATGTCACTTTATGGTGACTGAAGGAATTGTCCTTGGGCACAAAATTTCAAGCAAGGGAATAGAGATGGATCAAGCCAAGGTAGAGGTGATTGAAAAATTACCACCACCTGCCAATGTTAAGGCAATCAGAAGCTTTTTGGGGCATGCAGGATTCTATAGGAGGTTCATAAAGGATTTTTCAAAAATTGCAAAACCTCTAAGCAACCTGCTAGCTGCTGACACAATATTTGTGTTTGACACAGAGTGTTTGCAAGCGTTTGAAACCCTGAAAGCTAAGCTGGTCACAATACCAGTCATCTCTGCTCCAGACTGGACATTACCATTCGAACTAATGTGTGATGCCAGTGACCATGCCATTGGTGCAGTGTTGGGACAGAGGCATAACAAGCTTCTGCACGTCATTTACTATGCCATTCATGTTCTAAATGACACACGGAAGAATTACACAACCACAGAAAAAGAGCTGCTAGCAGTGGTTTATGCCATTGACAAGTTTAGATCCTATTTAGTAGGATCAAAAGTAATTGTGTACACTGACCATGCTGCTCTTAAATATTTACTCATAAAGTAGGATTCAAAACCCAGGCTCATAAGATGGGTGTTGCTTCTGCAAGAGTTTGATATAGAAATAAGAGACAGAAAAGGGACAAAGAACCAGGTAGCTGATCACCTGTCCCGGATAGAACCAGTAGTTGGGGCGTCCCTCCCTTCTACTGAGATCTCTGAGACCTTTCCAGATGAGCAACTCTTTGCCATTCAGGAAGCACCATAGTTTGCAGATATTGCAAATTATAAAGTTGTGAGGTTCATACCCCAGGAGTACAGCAGGGTGCAAAAGAAAAAACTAATTTCTGATGCAAAGTACTACTTGTGGGATGAACCATATCTCTTTAAGAGATGTGCAGACGGAATGATCCGTAGATGCATCCCTAGAGAAGAGGCACAGAAGATCCTGTGGCATTGCCATGGATCACAGTATGGAGGACATTTCGGAAGTGAGCGCACAGCCACTAAAGTTCTCCAATGTGGCTTCTACTGGCCTACTCTCTATAGAGATGTCCGAGAGTTTGTGCGTAACTGTGACAGTTGCCAAAGAGCTGGCAACTTACCTCATGGTTACGCCATGCCTCAACAAGGGCTCTTAGAGATTGAGTTGTTTGATGTATGGGGTATTGACTTCATGGGTCCTTTCCCACCATCATACTCAAACACTTACATTCTAGTGGCAGTAGACTACGTATCTAAATGGGTGGAGTTAATTGCCACACCCACTAATAATACCAAGACTGTGATGAAGTTCCTTCAAAAACATATTTTCAGCAGATTTGGTGTTCCCAGAGTACTAATTAGTGATGGGGGCACCCATTTCTGCAATAAACAGCTTTACTCTGCTATGGTCCGATATGGAATTAGTCACAAAGTAGCAACTCCGTAGCATCCACGGACAAATGGGCAGGCTGAAGTCTCTAATAGAGAGCAATAAAGAATCCTGGAACGGACTATAATTATCCGTAGAAAGGATTGGGCAAAGAGCTTGGATGATGCTCTGTGAGCATACAGAACAGCATTCAAGACTCCTATAGGAACCTCTCCATACCAGCTTGTGTATGGCAAGGCCTGTCATCTGCCCGTGGAACTGGAACATAAAGCCTACTGGGCAACTAGATTCCTAAACCTGGATGCTAAGTTAGCTGGTGAGAAAAGATTGCTCCAGCTAAATGAGCTAGAGGAGTTCAGACTCAATGCTTTTGAAAATGCAAAAATTTATAAGGAAAAAGAAAAAAAGTGGCATGACAAGAAACTGTCATCTAGAGTCTTTGAACCAAGACAGAAGGTTCTGCTATTTAACTCTAGGCTCAGACTATTTTCCGGGAAATTGAAATCCCGGTGGAGGGGACCATATGTGATTACAAGTGTATCACCATATGGATATGTTGAGCTTCAGGATATTGACTCTGACAAAAAGTTCATTGTTAATGGACAGAGAATCAAACATTATCTTGAAAGCAATTTTGAGCAAGAATGCTCAAAACTGAGACTAGAATAAAGCTCAGTCAAGGTCCAGCTAAAGACAATAAAGAAGCGGTTATTGGGAGGCAACCCAATGTTCTTTAATCATATATATTTATTTTCCATTGTTATTTTATATTTTTCTTTAGCTTGGTGATCATGTGGAGTCACAAAAATAAATGAAAAAGCAAAAACAGAATGAAAAACAGCATTAAAAATAACACACCCTGGAGGAGGAGCTTACTGGCGTTCAAACGCCAGTAAGGGCAGCAGAATGGGCGTTAAACGCCCAGTCTGGCACCATTTTGGGCGTTTAACGCCAGAAATGGGCACCAGACTGGCGTTAAACGCCAGGATTGGCAGCAAAGGGCGTTTTGCAAGCCTAATTGGTGCAGGGATGAGAAATCCTTGACACCTCAGGATCTGTTGACCCCACAGGATCCCCACCAATCTCAACTCACTCTCTCTCTTCTTCACACCTTTTCATAATACTCTTCCCCAAATACCCTTCACCAATCCATATCCATCCATCATAAACCCCACCTACCTCACCATTCAAATTTAAACCAATTTCCCTCCCAAACTTCTCCCCCTTGGCCGAAACACTAACCCCCCTCCATCTCCTCTATTTTTTCTTCCTCTATCCTCTTCCTTCTTCTTTTGCTCGAGGACGAGCAAACCTTCTAAGTTTGGTGTGGTAAAAGTGTTGCTTTTTATTTTTCTATAACCATTTATGGCACCTAAGGCCGGAGAAACCTCTAGAAAGAGGAAAGGGAAGGCAAAAGCTTCCACCTCCGAGTCATGGGAGATGGAGAGATTCATCTCAAGGGATGCATTTTCCTCCACAAAATTATTGGGAGCAAATTAACACCTCTCTAGGAGAATTAAGTTCCAATATGGGATAACTAAGGGTGAAACACCAAGAGCATTTTATCCTCCTCCATGAAATTAGAGAAGATCAAAGAATCATGAGAGAGGAGCAACAAAGGCAAGGAAGAGACATTGAGGAGCTCAAGCACTCCATAAGATCTTCAAGAGGAAGAACTAGCCGCCATCACTAAGGTGGACCCGTTCTTTAATTTCCTTGTTCTTTATTTTCTGTTTTCAAATTTTTATGCTTTATGTTTATCTATGTTTGTGTCTTTATTACATGATCATTAGTGTCTTAGTGTCTATGCCTTAAAGCTATGAATGTCCTATGAATCCATCATCTTTCTTAAATAAAAAGTGTTTTAATTGCAGAAAGAAAAAGAAGTACATGAATTTCGAATTTTAAAACAGATTAATTATTTTGATGTGGTGGCAGTATTATTTGTTTTCTGAATGAATGCTTGAACAGTGCATATTTTTTGAATTTGTTGTTCATGAATGTTAAAATTGTTGGCTCTTGAAAGAATAATGGAAAAGGAGAAATGTTTTTGATAATCTAAAAAATCATAAAAATGATTCTTGAAGCAAGAAAAAGCAGTGAATAGCTTGCAGAAAAAAAATGGCAAAAAAAAAAGAAGAAAAAAAAAAGAAAAAGAAAAAAAAAGAAAAAGCAACCAGAAAAAGCCAATAGCCCTTTAAACCAAAAGGCAAGGGTAAAATAAAAAAGGATCCAAGGCTTTGAGCATCAGTGGATAGGAGGGCCCACAGGAATAAAATCCTAGCCTAAGCGGCTAAACCAAGCTGTCCCTAACCATGTGCTTGTGGCGTGAAGGTGTCAAGTGAAAACTTGAGACTGAGCGGTTAAAGTCGTGGTCCAAAAGTAAAAAGAGTGTGCTTAAGAGCTCTGGACACCTCTAATTGGGGACTCTAACAAAGCTGAGTCACAATCTGAAAAGGTTCACCCAGTTATGTGTCTGTGGCATTTATGTATCCGGTGGTAATACCGGAAAACAAAATGCTTAGGGTCACGGCCAAGACTCAAAAAGCAGCTGTGTTCAAGAATCAACATACTGAACTAGGAGAATCAATAACACTATCTGAATTCTGAGTTCCTATAGATGCCAATCATTCTGAACTTCAAAGGATAAAGTGAGATGCCAAAACTGTTCAGAAGCAAAAAGCTAAAAGCCCCGCTCATCTAATTAATACTGATCTTCATAGATGTTTTTGGAATTCATTGTATATTCTCTTCTTTTTATCCTATTTGACTTTTAGTTGCTTGGGGACAAGCAACAATTTAAGTTTGGTGTTGTGATGAGCGGATAATTTATACGCTTTTTGGCATTGTTTTTAGTATGTTTTTAGTATATTTTAGTTAGTTTTTATTATGTTTTTATTAGTTTTTATTCAAAAATCATATTTCTAGACTTTACTATGAGTTTGTGTATTTTTCTGTGATTTCAGGTATTTTCTGGCTGAAATTGAGGGACCTGAGCAAAAATTTGATTCAGAGGCTGAAAAAGGGCTGCAGATGTTGTTGGATTCTGACCTCCCTGCATTCGAAGTAGATTTTCTGGAGCTACAGATACTCAATTTGCGCGCTCTCAATTGCGTTGGAAAGTAGACATCCTGGGCTTTCCAGCAATATATAATAGTCTATACTTTTTCTGAGATTTGATGGCCCAAACTGGCGTTCCAAGTCAGCATAGAAATTCTGGCTTCAAAACGCCAGAACTGGCATAAAAGCTGGCGTTTAACTCCAAGAAAAGTCTCTACACATGAAAGCTTCAATGCTCATCCCAAGCACACACCAAGTGGGCCCCGAGAGTGGATTTTTACACTAAACACCCGAGCTTACTCATTTTCTATAACCCTAGGTCACTAGTTGATTATAAAAACCACTTTTAGTGATTCATTTTGTACTTCATGACATTCTACACGTTTCATATTGTATTTTCTACGGCATGAGTATCTAAACCCCATTGTTGGGGGTGAGGAGCTCTGCTGTTCTTCATGAATTAATGCAATTACTACTGTTTTCCATTCTATCATGCTTGCTTCTATTCTAAGATATTCATTCGCACTTCAACCTGATGAATGTGATGATCCATGACAATCATCATCATTCTCACCTATGAACGCGTGCCTGACAACCACCTCTGTTCTACATGCAATCAAGCTTGAATGTGTATCTCTTGGGTTTCTAATCTAAGATTGGAACCTTCGTGGTATAGGCTAGAATTACTGGTGGCCATTCCTAAGATCCAGAAAGTCTAAACCTTGTCTGTGGCATTCTGAGTAGGATCTGGGAAGGGATGACCATGACGAGCTTCAAACTCGCGAGTGTTGGGCGTGTGACAGACGCAAAAGGATCAATGGATCCTATTCCAACATGATCAAGAACCAACAGCTGATTAGCCGTGCGGTGACAGCGCATTTGGAACATTTTCACTAAGAGGACGGGAAGTAGCCATTGACAACGGTGATGCCCAACATAAAGCTTGCCATGGAAGGAGCCTTATGTGCATGAAGAAGAAGACAGTAGGAAAGCAGAGATTCAGAAGATAAAGCATCTCCAAAACCACAACATGTTCTTCATTACTGCATAACAAGTATTTATTTCATGTTCTTTTACTTTTTACCATTAAAACTAAGAATCATTACTGATATCCTGACTAAGAATTACAATATAACCATAGCTTGCTTCAAGCCGACAATCTCCGTGGGATCGACCCTTACTCACGTAAGGTATTACTTGGACGACCCAGTGCACTTGCTAGTTAGTTGTGCGGAGTTGCAAAAGTGTGATTGTAATTTCATGCACCAATTAGCCAAAAAGTTTTTTTACTTTTCTAAGCATTCAAATATGTATATATTGAAAGCTGATTTTGCAGGTTTTGTTTATACATATAATCAGTCTTTCGTGTCTTTAGTCAACTCAAAGCACATTGCACAAAAGTGTGCAAGGAGGAGCATAGTTACTAACCACTATATGTAGTTTTTTGGAGACTACTGATAAACCTCAATTTTATGGTTTATCTTATGCTTAATTTAGGGGATTTTATCAACTTTTCTCACATTTATTTAATGAAATAGCATGGTTTTGTAATTCTCCCTAAATTTGTGCTTGAGTGTGAAAACATGCTTTTTAGGCCTTAAAATCACTAAATTTAATTCACTTTAATTCCATTTGATGCATTGATATATTTTTTAAGTGATTTCAGGTTTAGAAGGCAAAGATTGGAAGTGAGGAGAAAAGCATGCAAAGTGGGAGAACTCATGAAGAAATGAAGGAACCGCAAAGCTGTCAAGCATGACCTCTTCGCACTCAATTGACCATAACTTGAGCTACAGAGATCCAAATGAGGCGGTTCTAGTTGTGTTGGAAAGCTAACATTCAGGGCTTCAAAATGATATAAAATTTGTTATAGTTGCCTGACGTATAGGGATGCATACATGCACTGTACCCGTACACGCTGATGGATCAGCATGATTCACTAAAGTGAAATTGTGGCCAGCGATTTGTAGCTCATTTTGGGCCCAATCCAACTCATTTCTGATGCTATTGAACCCAAGGACTATGGGGGAATAAACCAAGTAGTCATAGTAGAGTTTTCATCATGTTTTAAGTTAGAATTCTAGAGAGAGAAGCTCTTCCTTCTCTCTAGAATTTAGGGTAGTTTAGGTTTAATTTTCTCAAATCTAATTTTCAATTCTTGTCTTGATTTAGTTTTCCTTCTTAATTTCTTGTATTACATCTTTGCTCTTCTAGTTTTACTTGTTCATTTCCCTTATTTGTTACTTTTATGTTGATGAACCATTGTTGGATCTAATTTCCTTTTAATGTAATTTCATGTTTCTATGTTTCTTTTATGTTGATCTTGATTGTTATTGTTAAATTCTTGCTTATATTAGTCATGGATTTCTTTAATTCTTGCATTTTGTGATGTTTACTTTTCTTGCACACTAGGTGTTTGATAAAATGCTTTCATTAGTTTTTGAGTAGTTTTCTTTACTCTTGGCTTAGGCTAAGGGAATTGAGTGACCTTGAGTCATTGGGTCTCATTGAATTGGTGATTTGAGAACCCTTGGTGATCAATTTAATACCCATTGTCACTAACCCACTACTAATCTAATTAGTAGATAGGTTGGGACTTATGGGTTGATGTGATCAAAGCCATTTGACGTACTTCAAGTCTAGGAGTAGATATTACGTACTTAAGGCTTTTGGAAGTAGACTTAATGAGCTTGGTTCCTCATAATTATCAATATTTGGTTTGTAGACAAGGATGGTGATCTCAATTACCTATGTCTAGCCAAGAGTTCTTTTCCCTTATTTTATTAGTTCTTGTTATTTTACTTTCTTATCATTTAATTTTTTTTCAAAAATATAAAAATCAAACCCCTTTGTTCCTTCATAGCCAATAATCATTCATTTCATTGCAATTCCTTGTGAGACGACCTGGAGTTTAAATACTTCGGTTAATTCTTATTTGGGGTTTGTTATTTGTGACAATCAAATTTTTTATTGGGAGGATTGTTTGTTGGTGTAAAACTATACTTACAATGAAGTTCTTATTTCTATAAGAGAAATTCTATACCATCAAAGAATTCGCTCATCAACTACACATATGGTCTATTAAACAATTATTTTTATAGCTTTATAGGTTAAAAGTGACAATTAATAATTAAGAAAAAAAGTCACAGCTATATAGGGAGAATTAGCAAATGGCAATGTGTATATGGTCTTGGTTAAATGTGCAAACCAGGTGTTATATCACATCACTTAACCTATTTCATGTTTTAGGTTAACAAACATATAAACAAAGCTGCGAAAGATTATAACAAAAGCAAAGCCATGGGTATTTGAAAATCACCGTATAGATGTGATGCAAGTATCGATGCATGTAAATGCTCATTGTTATTATAGACCAATCAACTACAATGTAAATAAAAAAAGGAATATATGTATTATGAAGTAGTATAAACCCTTCAAATTAGATCTAGGATTGCATGAAATACACCTCCTATCATTCTATATATAAACGGCATTCAATCTAATGGACACAAGCACAAAACATAAACACTCCTCTCTACTTAGAAACTTCACTAAGAAATTTACAAGCTGCATTTCACAAATGAGTGACATTTCTCCAAAAAAAATCGTTATCATATCTTGGTGATGACTTAGTGTGGAAGATCTTAACTAAGGCTGATCTTAAAACGGTTGGCAGATGCAGGACACTCAACAAGTCTTGAAATTTCAGGCTTAACACACCATACTTTGTGAAGTAGAACTAGACTGAACAAAGGGGCCAAAATATCAATGTCATTGTTGGTGTTGGGAACCCTCCAGTAGACGAAAATTCTCAATGGTTCATTCGTGCTGATGTAAATGATGGAGTGCACTTGCAGCTCAACCTCCCAATTGTGATCAACCAACTTGGTTTTTACTCACTTATTGGCTCAGACCATGGAGTTTTTTGTATAAAATTATCTCAAGGAGGACTTAAGGCTTCTCATATGGAATTCACTCACTGGAAAGATGAAATATGTATTTGATGAGTCCAAAAAACACTACCGTCATGCTGTTTCAATTTATGCATTTGGGTATTTGTATAATTCCATGGAGTATCGAATTGTGCATGTCTTTAAGCGCCATTACATACATAGGACCTTGGATTACAAAATATGTGTTTTTAAGCGCCATTACATACTTTAAATGGTCCCATTACAAAATATATTTTTTAAGTTTTTTAATAACTGCTAAATAGTCCATATGTAATTTTAATTACAAATTAATCTTTTATATATTATTTAATTATAAAATCTATTTTTTATTTCATAAATTATTATTTTATCATTTATCTATCATGTTCATTAATAATCAAAAACAAAAACAATAATAAATTAGATCTTTCATTAATCGTAATAATCTTTTTGGCGATCCTAATTGATTAAAATTTTATCTTTGATTTGTTACATCCGTATACGGTTGTGAAATCGTGTTTCTTAGAAAATCAATCGATTGGATTCACAAAATAATCGATTGAATTTCAGGTTTCCCATAATTCAATCGATTGGAATTGATACACAATCGATTGATTTTTGCAAGACATGTGTGCTTTTTCTTATTCAATCAATTGAAGTCTTCAAAGCAACGTGAGGTCTCACAATTCAATCGATTGGTTGTGTTACCCAATCGATTGACTTACGCTATTAGAATGATATATCAAAATTTAATTGATTGGTATGATAATATAATCGACCGAAGTTTTTACGTGATTAATGGTGTTTTCAAATTCAATCGATTGGTCTGATAATACAATCGATTAAAATGTGTCGGTTTTCTTCTGCATTCAATCGATTGGTATCCCTCCTTTTTTAAATATAACTCCATTTCTGCATAACCTCTCTTCTCTCTCTAAATTTAGAAAATTTCTCTCTTTATCTTCTCCAATCTCATCAACACCCACTCCAAACTACATATATATTAATCCTTATCCAAATCTCTACAAAACCCACCAAACTAATATCCCAAAATAGCCAGAACTAAAAACGCAAAGAGAGCTAGAGTTGAAGGTGAAAGTTCTGCATCCACCAGACTAGTTTCTTCATCCCATTACATGGCAAGGTGGATGTTGTCTCCAAAGGCATTGAACAACCATGTGGAGAAGTTCAAGTCAAGGGCGATTGTTCTTCCCAGGTATATAACAGCCAATTTCATTCATGGTAGACATTATAATTTGTTCTGGAATGCTTTGTAAACACAACACTTGACTTATTTTGTACAAACTAAGGATGAATATTATCCTCACTTGGTTAGGGCTGTTTATAGTACTTTAAATTATGTTGTTCCTGAAAGTGATGAAGAGAATGAGGAAGTAATAATGTCGCTGATTGAGTTTGATTTAGGGTCACGACATTATAGAGTTACTTTGGAACAATTAGCTGAACAATGGAATTTAGTTTATCACAGGGAAAATTTTACTGGAGGTATTCCGACAGATGAGGAATGGGGTGAATATGAAAGATTGATTAGTTTGCAGAGTCCGCAGTATGAGGATCCACACATGGATGCTAGAGGTAATATAAGTTGTAGTGGTTTGGGTAATAAGCATCGTATATTGATGTATTTGTTTTTATACGTGTTGATTCCAAGAAAACATAATCATGGAATCTTGTTTAACGAAGATATTCTAGTGCTTTGGGCTATGATGACCGGAAAGGAGATAAAATGGCCTTATTTTATGGTTCATCATATGTTTGAAATAAAGAGAGAAAAATCAAGTGTTGGTTTATATGCTTGCCAATGGACCAAGATTTTCAAATGGCTTGGAATTGACTTGAGTGAAGAGAAAAGTATCGTCTTGAGTAATGTAGCCAAGATTGATGACAGCACTCTAAGACAGATGGGAAGAGATCCGACTGCCCAAGAACCTTAGGTACAAGGACAAGCACAAGACCCTGAGGTGCAAGCACAATCCCAAGAATCCCCACCACCACCGCCTCCTTTGCCAACAATGCGAGATTTGATGGATGAATTGCGAAGCATAAAATTATACATTGAGGGATAATTTGCTGAGATAAGACAGCGTCAAGACAGACAAATTTTGGTAATGAAATAGATAGATATGACTTTTAAGTTTAAACCAAAGGGTAATAATAAGGTGAGCAGCTAAAATAAATCTCTAATATTTATACTCCATTTTGTGGTACTAATTTGTAATAATTAAATTGCAGCTTGAGGATCATGATATTCGCATGATAACCGCTGTGCATTTATTCAAGAGTTAGATCAACTAGAAGAAGTCACAAATTATAGCGGCAGCCAATGAATTTTAGAATATGTACACAAATCATGAGATGTAAAGATAATATTAGTAATATAGATATATTATAATACTTTAGTTATTGAGTATTTATTTGTTAGGTTTGATGGATGTACTTCTTTAGTTATTTTTCAATGACTTCTTAAATAGATATTTTCTACTTTGTGGCTTTACAATTTTTCTCTAATTCTATGCACTATATAAATATCTTAGTTTAAAAGAACTCATATTTTTATGATAAAGTAATGTCATTTTCATTTATTATTTCAACAACAATGTCATACAAATATTATGTCTTATAAATTATATTTTATTTTATACAATTAATGTTTTAGAAAAAAGATTTTTTTTTATTTTTTTATTTGTTTGCATTCTATTTATATATTTCCATGTATTTAAGATTTAAACTAGTTTGATAAAGGATCTTTCAGAGAAATAATTTTTTTTTCTTAAATCCTCTTATTTATATTTGTAAGACGTATTTTAAACTTATTAAGGTCCAAAATCAGAAGAGATTTCAACTAATAGTGATTAAACGAAATCTATTTGCCGTAGCTATAATATTCTTGCTGTAAATATGACTGAAATTGTCAAATGCAAACTAACACTACTAGAAAACTAGTTATTACAGACGGATATTTCCGATGGATTTTATCCCACGGAAATACAGACGGAATTTCAGAGAGATTTTTTGTCGGAAAATAAAAAAAATGAATTAGCATAAATTACAGACGGAAAACAGAATCTGTCGATAATTTTGTCGGTAAAATTAATTTTTTTTTTGTAGAAAATGATTACAGACGGAAAATCTGTCTGTAATTAAATAGACAAAACACTACATTTTATTAAATTATTACAGACAAAAAATCCGTCTGTAATTTAAAATATTCCGTCAGAAATATCAAAATAAAGATTTGATCAAATGAGCTCTTCCTCATTTCCCGTGTCTCTTCCCCGTAGCACCTCCACGCCCATCCCCTCCAAATGCTCTATCGTTAGTGCGTCTCAGCCTTGCACCGCCGTCTTACCTTGTGCCGCCATCGCACCGAACCTCCATTGCACTGAACTTCCATCGCCGCGAAACTCTGTCACACCCCTTCCCGGCTCTTCTCTGTGTGTTGCTGATTCCCCTTCGAACCCTAATATGCATTTCTCCGCCACCGTCTTTGTCGCCTCCGTCCTCGTCCTCTTCACCTTCTCCTGCGTTCACTCTTTCTACCTTCCCGGTGTCGCCCCTTGAGATTTTCAAACCGTACGTCTTCCATTTTTCTATCTCTTTCTGAGATTCGCATTCTCCTTTCTCTTATTCGAATTTATGCGCTACTTGTTTCATTAATTTCTTGATCAAAGCTATTCTCACAGAAATCACAAGTGCATTTCTCGCTCGTGTGTTGCTCAGTTGATGTGTTTTTCTCTTCGATCTCGCCTCAGCCGTGCAGGTAACCCTAATCAGAAGGAGGTGCTGTGAGGTTTTTGTTGTATTTTGTTGATGTATTTTGTTGTTGTTATGAGGTTTTTTCTAATTTTCATACAATATGGATAACATTGTAGTAAAGAGTACTACTACTTTGGGTTTTATATATAATAATGCTTTTCCTGTCATTGAAACATGAAATAGTAGCAGCAGGAGATAACAATTACAATTATCCATACTTTTGTTTGAATTTTGAAGAAATTTGATGGTGCATGCAGTAGCTGGGATTGATAAACCCTAGGATTGTGATTTAATTGGAGGTCAGTTTTTTCTTCTTCAAGCTCTTAATGATTTACAATCATAGTTATTATTTGTTTATTTATTTATTGTTTGATTATTTCTGGATTTTTTTTTTAGAATTTTAAGATTTAGTAATTAATTCTTTTACTTCTTGTTCATTGTGGGTATGGGTGCAGTAGAGATGAGATGTTGCTTTCGCGGGCTATGAGGTCGCAATATAAAAGGATGTTTCTGCTGAAAAGATGATATTTGGTGTGGCTGGGATTGATCCTGAAAGAAGAGCAGAGCTAATCAAGGTTGGATGAATATTTTTTATGTCACTTAAGCCTAACCTAACACTTTCACATGCTCTTAATTTATGTCTGAACATGCTTTTCATGAATATTTTTGTTGATGGTAGATGAGTTCATTGATAATAAGGTACTTATGTCTTTAACATACAGAATGAGTTATTTTCCTATGAAGACTTTGAAAATATAGATCAATTTGATACATTGAGTTAAGATTTTTTATGTCAACCTTGGGGTTAAGGACATTTTCTTTTCTGGCATGCTAGTTATAAACTTATAATTAATAATAAATAAAATATTCTTTGAATGCTTTTCTGTTTTATATAGCTTTTTTCTTGCAGATGTTGTAAGGGACTAAATTAGATGGTAAATACTCAATGTTGCTAATTAATAATGCAAGTTGAATGTTTACATTTATTTCCCATTTATTATCTGCAGCTTGCATCATCTCTTGGTCCGCGCTTCTATTCTAACATTTTCAAATGCAAGCAAATATCAGAAACGGGCGCTCAACAAGCACTGGCCGCTTTTTTTAATTGGTTTTTATTTCCTTTTGGTTACATCAAGAGTAAAGTTAAAGCATATTTTTGATAGGTTTGTAAATGTAAGATGGCTTTTATTCTCAACAATTTTGAACATTTTTATCTAGAGTACAGGATACATAAAGGAGTTTGAAACTTTTTTTTTCTGTGGAACACTTGAAACCTTATAAAAACGAGCTAACAAAGTGATACTTTTGCAGATGCTACTGGATACACAAGTTGTTAAGACAATCCTTCTTGAAATTCCTTCCCTTGGTAGACAGGTGATCTAACTTCTGCAAATACTTTTTAGTCATCTTTCCTTCCCTTGGAGCTTAAATCTAGGGAATCTGACCTCCACATTTTAAGAGTTGGTGAATTTACTACGCTGCTGTTCCTTTTACCAATAGCATTTAATTTTCTTTTCAGCTATAGTTTTATATAGAAGATATTGATAATGAAATTTTCAAGTGAAAATTTTCACCATTTTTCATCCTTAAACATAATTAGAATGTTGCATCAATATTGATCTTCAGCCAGTCGTTTGGTGGCACTCTCCATCTCACTGATAAGCTATTTTTCCTTTTAGGTTCTATTAACTGGTGGTTCTTTTTCTCATATATGTTGTTATAGTCAGATTCTAATTGTCAGTTAGTGGAGTTAGTAAGTCAGTAAGTATAGAAACTTCAGTTATAGTATGGGTGCTTCCAATCTCCAGCTCAAGCTTATCAGTTATTACTTCACTTGAGTTCTTACTTCTCAGATTGGGAGATAAAAGGAGAAAAATTGAAGAAGATGGGGTTGGGAGTTCCTGCTCTTCCATTTACCTTTGTGGCTCACCTTCTAGCGGTGGCTGCTATTGTCATGGTCTTGCTTTGGAACATACACTTCAGAGGTGGCTTAGCTTGGGAAGCTACCAACAAAAATCTCATATTCAATGTATGTTTCTTGTTTCATCTTGCTCTTTACTCTCTATTTGCTATTATTTTTGGGACTATGATGCATTGATATATGGCTCTTCTTGATTCTTACTCTATTTCATTTGGTCCTCTGTTGAATGAACCTTAACCATGGAACTGATATATCTTGGTTGATAAACATAGTTGTGTTGTTGCTGCTTTATTTTATTTTCTTTTTTTATTAAAAATGCGTTAAAGTAAGTTGTTATTTGTTAGTTCCAAGGGTGCATTCTAAGCACTACGGAAATGTAGATATTGTTTTAGAGTGAAAATAAGTAATTTGGGTATGTACATGCCTAGAATACTTATTAATATGTAATTTGGCCATATATACATATGCAAGTGCGATATATATATAAAAAAAAAAGTGTATATAAGAAGTGATATAAATAAAACAAGAGGCTCTTATAGGAAGGACAATAATTCTAAATTTGGAAATGAAGAAATGATCAAAAGCAGAGGAGATATAAGATAGCGTTGCCATTTGGAAGGAGGCAAGCTCAAATTGATATGTGTATGCTATGTTATTTTTTTAGCATGTTTATGTTGTTTATAATTTTTTTTCATATAGCAATGTTTGCAAATTCCTATTTTTTATATGAAAACTTGTCAATATCAGCCTCATGGCATTCAAGTTGAACGAAATAAATTAAATAAGTATGATCATTCTCTATTGGGATGTATTATATATTAAACCAAAATTAAGTTATCCACAAAAAATTACGGTAGAGCATAGCAGTTTAAAAATATCTTTGAGGTGGACTTAATTTTACTGAAAATGAGGTGTACATCATATATATATCAGTTCCATGGTTAAGGTTCATATATCTTGCCTTTAGTTTGAGTTCCATGGTTTCAGTGATTGATTGATTACCTTAAAGTTATTAGAGACTAATATTGTATATTTTGTGGACAGTTTACAATTTACACTTTACATATTTACCACCATATTGGTTTCTCAGTTTCTTGCTTAGTATTTCATACTAGTATTTACTTCAATCTTGTAAAGTTTCACATATTTTTTTTGTTTACTTTAACTATTTTAAAAAAGCTCTTTAAGTTTTATTTTTTTCTTTCTATATTTTCTATTTATTATCGGGCCCCAACCCTCATAAACAAGGGGTCCCAACAATTCATTGCTTGCAGGCTCCACATGCTTATCCTTCGATTCTTCGGTGTGAATTTCATATACTAATACATTCATGTGGTTTCAAATCAAATAATAAATGAGGCAAAGGGTACTCCTTAGTCCTTAAAGGCTTAAACTACTTTATTTAGATGCTTTTGTTATTTTTTTCTCCTACCATTACGTTGATGAATTAGTAACTAAACTGATTTGGGACTGGGTTTAGTTTTTAATACGATATATAATATTACAGAAGTTGAAGTTACTAATCTATATTAAGCCCTTATATATTGACTATTATTATATATAAATGTCAATATATAACTGAATTTTCTATACTTACTGATAAGTTTCTATACTTGCGGTTTTTCTCTTTTAGTTAGTGGAGTTCCACCCAATGCATTCTGTGAAACTGGTCAGCTGTGAAGCAGATTTGATCTTAATCCCAGGATAAATATTTTGCCATAAATTTACTAGTTGAACTTTTTGTTGTTGTTGAAGTTATGTGGCAATTTTAACAACCATTCCCCATGACTATGTTATTTTTGTTCCTCTTCTCTTTCCATAACTCTTTAACCACCTATGACAATATCCTGATTGATTCTTTTTATAAACCTTTTTAAGAAAATTTCCCCATCTTCTCCATCGTAATATTGTAATAATTGCTAACATGTCATAGTACATTGTAAGGCCTCCTTTCTCATTTGGGTCTCTGATTTCTTATTTTTTAAAATTTTCATATTTTAATGAGAAGTCCTTTGTATGATTGGAATGCCATGGAAAAAGAAGGATACTCGTGGTGGATACGCCGCATACGCCATGCACAGAATTTATATGATGAATTTAGAATCGATCACTTATAAACCTTGTTCGCCTAGATTTTCACATTTTAAACTTTGGAGCTATTGAAATAAACTGGGAATTTCAACCAGTAACTCTGAAGTTGGAAATCAGGGACAAGAATGGCCATCCTGTGTTATTGATCTAATCTGATTTCGTTTGGTTATATTTGCAGCTCTGATTCCTTTGACGGAGTTTAGAGAGCAAGTGATTATGAAAAGGTTAATATAATGGAAGAGTGTAAAAACAATTATTTGTTCTTATTGAAGATTTTTTTGAGTCTACCAAAAAAAATTTTCCTTCTTTAACGGCACCATTGAAGTTGCCGAGGCCGGTGGCTTTCTTAGCATGGAATCTGTCTTCCTTGTTACTCTTGGAATTGCCCTCTTCGTCCTCCTGGGGCTATGGATCCATGGTCAAATACAACACCTATCTAAGGTATTAACAATCTCTCTATTTTTTCAAAAGTAATCCAATATTAAATGGATTGGTAACTTTAAGTTGATGATATGATAATAAGTTATCCTCCTTCACTTTTTCTTAATCCTATAAAACATTGCTAGGCTTCTAAAATCTGTCCATGTCCTGTTTTTTGACACCAGGAACTGCACATGCTCAGTCCAATGCAAACAAATCAAAGAAGAAGAAGTAGATGAACAAATACTCTCAAGTTTCAGCCACACAAGAGTCTACCATGGAGTGAAGAATCATGTAACTCAGATTAGATTGGAGAGTTTAAACTTTAAAGAGAGCATGAGGAAATAGTTTTAAAATTTAGGCTGAAAGTCCTGCTCTTCTCTGTTGTAGTTTAAAAGAAATTTTGGGGTATCTTTTTATTGAGAAAGTGAGATATTGGATAATGGTGTTGAAAAATAACATCCAATTTTATAGGTATCATGTAATGAATATTATGTTTATCTATGTGATTTTTGGCTTTCTTTTTTTCAATTTTCAGTGTGTTTTATGGAGTAAATTTAGAAAACAAATCTAAAATATTTATTTTGTAATTAGAAAAATAAAAAAAATCTATTTTACTTTACTGACTACAGATGGATTTTCTGTCTGTAATTAGAGTGTGAGATGATTTTCCAAAGTTTAAATTACAGACAGAAAATCCGTCGAAAAATCCGTCTATAATTACAGACGGAAAATCCATCTGAAAATCCGTCTGTAATTACAGACGGAAAATCCGTCTAAAAATCTGTTTGTAATTACAGACGGAAAATCTGTCGGAAAGTTCGTCACTTTCGGGATATGGATGGAGAATTTACAGAGGGAAAATCCATCGGTAACTAGTAAAAATCCGTCGGTAATTTTCCGACGGAAAAAAATCCGTCGGTAAATAATTTCCGACGAGGCTTTTATAGAGGGACAAAATCCGTCGGTAATTTCGTCGGTAACCAAAAATCCGTCTGTAATAAAGACTAAATATGTCTGTACTAATCCATTTTCTAGTTGTGTAGCAAATTAAAATCTAGAATTTATTACAATGGTTTATGTTAAATGTTCAAACATCAAAAATAGTTGCAGATTTTAAGTTTATTAAGACAAATAAATTTAATCATCACATTCAAACAATTTTTCTCCTCAAATCCTAACATTATTAGTACGTATTCCTTGATATTTTAATTATCCGTTATAATAAAAATCAGAAGTGAAAATAGGAGAACAATCAGAAAATTGAATGAGAGAAAAATGAGAAATATTTTATTTAACATAACAAACTTTGTATTTCTTTCATTTCCATCTATGAACTCCATCGATCTCCTCTTTTGTATTTTTGTAGCTTCATCATCAGCTTCTTCAAGTTGAGCAGTCCTCTTCATTAATAAATAATAAAAAAAATTAAAATAAATATTATAAATTAAATGGCTAGACATACAAAATTATTATTTTTAATGAACTCGTAAAATCACTTTCAAATACTAAATAAAACTTCGTATAATTAGTGTTTTTCCTTTGTTCTCATCATTGACACTAATCTACACTACATAACCATCTTGCTGCATTTGGTGACACTAATTAAGATTTAACCATTAAGTTCCACAAAATTCAAAAGTTGAGAGAAAGCCCAAAACAGTCATTTAATAACAATATACATACTAGTACATTTTTTTATTCTAAAAGAAAATTAAAAAAATAAAAAATGTTGAAAATTTGCTGCTATTTTTTATTTTTTATTTTTAAGAAGCACAAATAAACGTATCTAATGAAAGTTTTTGAATTGCTAGAGTTGATAGTTAAATATTTAATATTTAAAATATTATTATTTTGAGTAATATTTAATAATTTTTTTCTCAAAGGTGAGTACCCGTTATATAATTCGTATCTAGTTGCTTCGATTTAGATATTTAATAAAATGCTAATTGATTCGATTTGCTATGACGCTCAACCTATTCCATAAATTGAATTCATCTAATTCAATTTACCATGGAATATAAATTTCATTATAGTGGGACTCAATGAAAAAACAAAAATATAAGTTATATAAACTCTTTTAGTATAATTATCTAATAATACATTTTAAGTCCATACTTTTAAATATTGCAAGCTAATTAATAATAAAAAAATAAAATTTATTTACTTTTTAGTATTTCTCAAAGTCCGTGAATTACTAAAAGATAAAAAAATATTTTTTCATTACACAATCAATTTTACGAATAAAGAATCGAAACAAAAAATTGCAAAATTAGAGATTCTATTCACTGACCTCGATTTTGTAATCAAAACAGTGGATTATTTTCTAAACACTACAATGAAAAAATGGGTTGGATCTTTGCTGATTGCTGCAACTGTGATTATCAATTAATGATGAATAAATATTGGATATTAAAGAGATGGATGAAAAATGAAGAAAAATTGGATATTAAGTAGATAGATAACTGGAACAAAAACAATGAAAATTTTGATAATCAAGGAGATTGATAAACGATTCTAATTATAGGATTGAGTAATTGATAATAGATTATTCACAAATTTATAATCTTAATATTAAAGAAAAGATAAGATTAGAGTATCTAAATCAAAATAAAAACTTAAAAATTGAAGATAGAATTTTAAAGATAAGATAAATGAATAATAAAATAATAATTTATAAACACGAGTAAAAAAATTGAGAACGGCGTAACATATAACGTAGATTGGATAACAAAACTAATCGATTGAATTGTGAAAATCCATATTGCTTTGAAGACTTAAATCGATTAGTTAACACAGCCAATCAATTAAATTGTGGGATCTCATATTACTTTGAAGCCTTCAATCAATTGGGTAACATGAACAATCGATTGAAATAGAAAAAACCCACATTCTAAGCATCGTTCAATGGATTGTGTAAAAGTTACAATCGATTGATATTTAGAAAAACCACACTATCGTCCAACATTCAATCGATTGTTTTATGGAAACCTGAATTCCAATCGATTGAATTATGGAAAACCTAAAATTTAATCGATTGTTTTGTGAATCCAATCGATTCTAATTTGTTATTATTTATCCAAATCTCTACAACACCCACCGAACCAATATTCCAAAATGGCCAGAACTAAAAACGCAAAGAGAGCTAGAGTTGAAGGTCAAAGTTCTTCATCCGCCAGACTAGTTGCTTCATCCCATTACATGGCAAGGTGGATGTTGTCTCCAAAGGCATTGAACAACCATGTGGAGAAGTTCAAGTCAAGGGCGATTGTTCTTCCCATGTATATAACAGCCAATTTCATTCATGGTAGACATTATAATTTGTTCTGGAATACTTTGCAAACATAACACTTGACTGATTTTGTACAAACTAAGGATGAATATTATCCTCACTTGGTTAGGGCTGTTTATAGTACTTTAAATTATGTTGTTCCTGAAAGTGATGAAGAGAATGAGGAAGTAATAATGTCGCTGATTGAGTTTGATTTAGGGTCATGGCATTATAAAGTTACTTTAGAACAATTAGCTGAACAATGGAATTTAGTTTATCACGGGGGGAAATTTACTGGAGGTATTCCAACAGATGAAGAATGGGGTGAATATGAAAGATTGATTAGTTTGCAAAGTCTGCAGTATGAGGATCCACACATGGATGCTAGAGGTAATATAAGTTGTAGTGGTTTGGGTAATAAGCAGCGTATATTGATGTATTTGCTTTCATACGTATTGATTCCAAGAAAACATAATCATGGAATCTTGTTTAACGAATATTCTAGTGCTTTTGGCTATGGTGACTGGAAAGGAGATAAACTGGCCTTATTTTATGGTTCATCATATGTTTGAAATAAAGAGAGAAAAAACAAGTGTTGGTTTAGGATATGCTTGCTAATGGACCAAGATTTTCAAATGGCTTGGAATTGACTTGAGTGAAGAGAAAAGTATCGTCTTGAGTAATGTAGCCAAGATTGATGACAGTACTCTAAGACAGATAGAAAAAGATCTGAATGCCCAAGAACCTCAGGTACAAGGACAAGCACAAGACCCTGAGGTGCAAGCACAATCCCAGGAATCCCCACCACCACCGCCTCCTTCGCCAACAATGCGAGATTTGATGGATGAATTGCGAAACATAAGATTATACATTGAGGGACAATTTGCTGAGATAAGACAGCATCAAGACAGACAAATTTTGGTTATGAAGTAGTTAGATATGACTTTTAATTTTAAACCAAAGGGTAATAATAAGGTGAGCAGCTAAAATAAATCTCTAATATTTATACTCCATTTTGTGGTACTAATTTGTAATAATTAAATTGCAGCTTGAGGATCATGATATTCGCATGATAACCGCTGTGCATTTATTCAAGAGTTAGATCAACTAGAAGAAATCACAAATTATAGCGTCAGCCAATGAATTTTGGAATATGCATACAAATCATAAGATGCAAAGATAATATTAGTAATCTAGATAAATATAATACTTTAGTTATTGAGTATTTATTTGTTAGGTTTGACGGATGTACTTCTTTAATTATTTTTGAATGACTTCTTAAATAGATATTTTCTACTTTGTGGCTTTACAATTTTTCTCTAATTCTATGCACTATATAAATATCTTAGTTTAAAAGAACTCATATTTTTATGATAAAGTAATGTCATTTTCATTTATTATTTCAACAATAATGTCATACAAATATTATGTCTTGTAAATTATATTTTATTTTATACAATTAATGTTTTAGAAAAAAGATTTTTTTCATTTTTTTTATTTGTTTGCATTCTATTTATATGTTTCCATGTATTTAAGATTTGAACTAGTTTGATAAAGGATCTTTCGAGCAATAAATTTTTTTCTTAAATCCTCTTATTTATATTTGTAAGGCGTATTTTAAACTTATTAAGGTCCAAAATCAGAAGAGATTTCAACTAATAGAGATTAAACGAAATCTTTTTACCGTAACTATAATATTCTTGCTGCAAATATGACTGAAATTGTCAAATGCAAACTAGCAAATTAAAATATAGTATTTATTACAGTGGTTTATGTTAAATGTTCAAACATAAAAAATAGTTGCAGATTTCAAGTTTACTAAGACAAATGAATTTAATCATCACATTCAAACAATTTTTCTCCTCAAATCCTAACATTATTAGTATGTATTCCTTGATTTTTTTATTATCTGTTATAATAAAAATCAGAAGTGAAAATAGGAGAAGAATAAGAAAATTGAATGAGAGAAAAATGAGAAATATTTTATTTAACATAACAAACTTTGTATTTCTTTCATTTCCATCTAAGAACTCCACCGATCTCCTCTTTTGCATTTTTGTAGCTTCATCCTCAACTTCTTCAAGTTGAGCAGTCCTCTTCATTAATAAATAATAAAAAATTAAACTAAATATTATAAATTAAATGGCTAGACATACAAAATTATTATTTTTAATGAACTCGCAAAATCACTTTCAAATACTAAATAAAACTTTGTATAATTAGTGTTTTTTCCTTTGTTCTCATCATTGACACTAATCTACACTACATAATCATCTTGCTGCATTTGGTGACACTAATTAAGATTTAAACATTAAGTTCTACAATCTTCAAAAATTGAGAAAAAGTACAAAACAGTCATTTAATAACAATCTACATACTAGTATATTTTTTTATTCTAAAAGAAAATTAAAAATATAAAAAAACGTTAAAAAATTGCTGCTATTTTTTTTTTCTAAAAAGCACAAAAAAACGTATCCAACGAAAGTGTTTGAATTGCTAGACTTGGTAGTTAAATATTTAATGTTTAAAATATTATTATTTTGAGTAATATTTAATATTTTTTTTCTCAAAGCTGAGTACCTGTTATATAATTCGTAGCTAGTTGCTTCGATTTAGATATTTAATAAAGTGCTAATTGAGTCGATTTGTTATGACGCTCAACCTATTCCATAAATTAAATTCATCTAATTCGATTTACCATGGAATATAAGTTTTATTATAGTGGGACTCACAATGAAAAAACAAAAATATAAGTTATATAAATTCTTTTAGTATAATTATCCAATAATACATTTTAAGTTCATGCTTTTAAATATTGCTAGCTAATTAATAATAAAAAAATAAAATTTAATTACTTTTTAGTATTCCTCAATATCCGTGAATTACTAAAAGATAAAAAAAATTATTTTTTCATTACACAATCAATTTTACGAATAAAGAATCGAAATGGAAAATTGCAAAATTAGAGATTCTGACCTCGATTTTGTAATCAAAACAGTGGATTGTTTTTCTGAACACTATAATGAAAAAATTGGTTGGATCTTTGTTGATTGCTGCAACTGTGATTATCAATTAATGATGAACAAATATTGGATATACAGATGGATAAAAAATAAAGAAAAATTGGATATTAAGTAGATGGATAACTGGAACAAAAACAATGAAAATTTTGATAATTAAGAAGATTGATAAGCGATTCCAATTATAGGATTGAGTAATTGATGATAGATTATTCACCAATTTATAATCTTAATATTAAAGAAAAGATAAGATTAGAGTATCTAAATCAAAATAAAAACTTAAAAATTGAAGATAGAATTTTAAAGATAAGATAAATGAATAATAAAATAATAATTTATAAATACCAGTAAAAAATTGAGAACGGCGTAACATATAACGTAGTGCACAATATAATCGATTGGATAACAAAACTAATCGATTGAATTGTGAAAATCCATATTGTTTTGAAGACTTAAATCGATTGGTTAACACAACCAATCAATTAAATTGTGGGGTCTCATATTACTTTGAAGCATTCAATCAATTGGGTAACATGAACAATCGATTGAAATAGAAAAAACCCACATTCTAAGCATTGTTCAATGGATTGTGTAAAAGTTACAATCGATTGATATTTGGAAAAACCATACTATCGTCCAACATTCAATCGATTGTTTTGTGGAAACATGAATTCCAATAGATTGAATTATGGAAAACCTAAAATTTAATCGATTGTTTTGTGAATCCAATCGATTCTAATTTGTTATTGTTTTTGTTTTTATTTTTTATTATTAATAAACATGATAGATGAATAATAAAATAATAATTTATAAAATAAAAAATAAATTTTATAATTAAATAATATATAAAGGATTAATTTGTAATTAAAATTAGATAAAGACTATTTAACAATTATTAAAAAACTTAAAAAACATGTTTTGTAATAGAACCATTTAGTGGTCCAAACTTTACGGGACCATCAAATCCGGTACCAATAAAAAGCATAAGCTTTTAAAAAATACAAACACCTCTTTCAAAAACTTTACCAAACAAAATCTATATTAAATATTAATATATTATCTCATCATTTCACATTCATGTAAATCGGCTCCTTTTGAGCCATTTTTAATATTCTCTAAAGCTATTTTTTTATGTTAAACTTAAACCAACCATTCCTTGCTATATTTGAAGACAAGTGTCACTATATATATGGTTAAAATGATAGATGTGTACATTTATCTTTGTGTTTAACTGCCTTAACATTTATCTTATTTAAAACATTTTTTGAAAAGTAATATTTCTAGTAATTATATTTCAATATAATAGTATAAAAAATTTATTTATTTATTATGTTAAAATATATTTTGTAAAATTTTTTGCAAAAAAGATAAATATAATTCTTTTAAAAAATTAACAATATTAAAGAATTAAAAAATATTTTTTCGTAGTATTTCATAGAATCCAAATATATACTTAACTAAAATGATTTTACTAAAATACCCTAAACAGTAAATAGTTGAAGATTATTGGTGGGGAAGCAAAATGACCCGTGTGAGAAATAGGAGGGGAGGGAATTGGAGAACGGAAAGGGGGAAGAAATTCCAGAGAAGTCTAGACCTCACTCGCTCTCCCTTTCTTCACTCTTCTATTCTTTCTGTATATTAAACTCTGCAAACGCATTCCCCTATCTGCGCATCATCGTAATCGTAATCCTAATCCGAAACCTAATCATCTTCTTCATCCATGGCGGGATACAAACTGTTGAAGCGGAAAGGCATCGATCATGTTCCCGACGATTTCTACGATTTCCCTCTTTCTTCTCCCGCCACCAAGATTCGCCGTCTGGTTCGTCTTCTCTCTTTCTTTCGTTCTCATTGTTCATTCCAAGTTCCTCATCGGTTTATTAATGAATTAAATCGTGTTTTGTTAATTATGGTTGTGATCAGGATGGTGAGTTGCCGCCAATTGCAGAGGTGGAACTCGAACATGAACAACCCTTACCCATTCCAGCGGAAGCAGAAGCAGATGCTTCTCCACCTCCCAACGCAGAGAGAGCTCTCGTTCTCTTCAAGCCGCTAATGCATTCGTCATCTCCTTTCTCTCTCACCCTCGACTCTGATCTCCTCTCTCGATTCAAGAGTACGTCTCTCTCTTTCGCAAATTAATTAGTAGGCGACTTCATCCAATTCAATTCGAGATTCAAAATTCAGTTGACTTTACTCTTTAATTTGCTGCAGGGGAAGCGCATTGGTCAAAAGGTGATTCTGATTGCGAGCGCCTCATAAAATCAGCGGTGGAGAAGGAAGAACAAGACAAGAGGAACCGTGGAATGGCTATTGTGCCTTGGGCACCCTCATCCAATTTCGCGCAAGGTTCCAACATTGCAAATACAGAGATGATGGAAGCTGATCACATGGGTCCAGAACCAGAAGAAGAACCATCCGTGATGATGGATGTAGAAAACCAACAAGAAGAAAATAATAGTTATTTTAAGTCTTCAAGTTCAACGCTAAATCTAAGTAATGGTGGTGGTGTTCTTGTTGGTGGAGTGGCAGCAACACCAGAAGGGTTCAACCAGTGGCAGCAACAGCAACAGCAGCATCATTGCTTGTGGCCACATCTTCCTCAAAACATGTCAACTCCAATCACATGGACACGTTGAGACGCAAATCACCTATTAGTTTCTACACGCCCTTCCTTTCATTGTAGTGCTACTAGATTGGAATAGAATGGGATTGCAATTTTTTTTTAGTTTTGCAGAGAATTGCACCTTTTTCAATATCAAGGAATGGAATGTGGATAGGATTAGGCATGCCATGGGACTTGAGAGGATAGGACGGTAATCCTTTGTACTTATGTGGAAGGACCATCCACTTTTAACCAAGAATTTCATGTTCTTATGTCGTCTTTGCCCCTCATGCTTCATCATTTAAACTTGTCATTGGCTAATGCTTAGCAGTACTAGATATGAATTTTGCATTGGTATTTGTATTCGTGCCAACTCGATAAGGCTTTTCATAGATATGAATTACAGATTATTATTAAAAAAAAAAAAAGATTGCGTACATGTGCAAAGAAGGAGGAGGTCCTTTCAATTTTTATTACAAAAAGAAAATCCTTCTAAGAATGAATTAAATGGTTTTCCACAAATCCAAATCAAACAATCCAAAGGGCTTGGTTGGAGTTTTTTCTTTTAGGTTTGGAGCTTATAATTCAATTTTACAGGTACATCTCTGGTAAAACCAGAATCACAGCAAAATTAAATGCCAAAAAACTGGCAGGTCAATCATAAGGGAGCCTTTCAGACGACAATATAAATGGAAAGGTCATGATGTAATTCCTAAGTTACGGCCGAAAATATTGTTCTTCTATGTCATACTCTGTACTCTTCTTCCTTAAGAAAGTATATGTAGATATTCTTCTCTATCCAGCATCTCTATGATTCTATATATATATGCTAATCTCCAGTCACATAAGTCTTTTCTTCATAGTATCTCTTTTCGCTCTGAGCCTTTTTAGCATTGCGTTTCTGCATCAGATAAAACAAATGGAAGCAGAGAACTTTCTATCAGAAATTTGTACAGGAAAAGCAAATAGGATAGGAGTAAAGCGTTCTATCAGAATTCAGCCGTTACCACATAGGCTTCATGGTTAGCCAAAATACGCTGGGCTACTGAGGTAGTAGTGATATCTTTAGGGCTTTCAAGCAAGTGGAATATTCCCATGCTCTTTGGGACCTCATATGGATCTCTTTCACTCTGTACAATGACAACTTGCTCACTCGTATGGAAGAAAAATAATAAAATAAGGAAATGACATTGTATATCATGTGAAATTGCAAAAGGCCAACTTACATATAATGATTTCTCAGCAACAGTCCCGTGCACAACCGCCGAGATATTGAAAGTTGTTATCTGTTTGATTCCAAATAAATAAATAGAACTCATCATCATGAAATATTGGAAATGCATATGAACACTTAGCTCAAACTATGCTCAATAAGGGTGAGACAAATGGAGAGGATAAGCATGTTCAGATGATTCTTAAGTATGCAATTTATGTGTAAAAGCAGTTAAATCCTTAATCACTTAAAAAAGAACGCAAGGGAAAAGGCAGATATCATGAAACTAGCATGCCCTATTAAAAGACAGTAATTCGAATCAATACAACAAGAACAACTTCATATAAATGGTGGCAGCTACTTAAACGATGTTCAGACTTGAGCATATACCATGTCCTTTGTAATTTCCCATGGTGCGCCAATAATGACTTCATCAACATAACCGCAAGCCAGCACACTAAGGCTACGCTCGTGTAGGTGCATAATTGGATAGTGATTCCCTCGTTGTGAGCTGCAAGGAAGTTGCTAGTCACATGAATACTTGGATCATAGCTGTAACTTCAATTTTACATGATAAAAAACTGCATACCTCACAGTCTCGTCTGAGTGGATACCAACAAGAAGAAAATCTCCGAGCTGCCTAGCCTTCTTAAGTATCTGAGAGAACAGGAAATACTGAATTAAGACAGCCATATCAAATAGTGCTATTTGACTGTTGCACACCTATAGAAAACTCATGTATACCTCAACGTGCCCAGCATGGAAGAGATCAAATGCCCCATCAATGTATACAATACGAGCATCAGGTCCAGGCCCCTAAAAGAGGATGAAGCCACAATGAATTATCATGCAAAATATTTTCATCTTGAAACCAATGATTGTGGCATAAATTTCAAATCAGTGTCTGTTGCAGCAAGTCAAGATATACAAGCATTGATCATCAAAATACCTTGCCATTTGAAAACTGTACAATACGTCGGGAAGTTGGTAGGAATTGGGACAAGTGGGAAACCTTTGGCTTGCTTTCTTCTTGAGGTTTTGCATCAGTACCATTAAGATCTTCGCGAGCTTTTTGATCTTTTAACGAAGACATAATTCTTCCTGTATAGAAACAGAGATCATACACATAATTAGCTTTTACCTACCACCCAATTTTTATCAATATAACACTTGGAACAAGAAAATTAACTTTATCCATCAACAACACAAGATTTCTGCTATCTTCGAACATAAGAAGAGACAAATCTTACCAACAATATCTGTACTGGAAACTCCTTCAGTACGTTTAATTTGCTTGTATCGGCCAGCTTTCTTTGCTGCAGCATAAGCATCTGTTCCATCTGGAAGCAGGCAAGGGTCATCGCCATGTATGACATAGTCAATGTTGTATTCATAGAAAAGACGATTCAAGAATTCCTCAGTAATTGCATAAGGAGCATCGGTTATGACTTCGTCCACCCATTT
This sequence comes from Arachis ipaensis, assembly GCF_059453495.1. Taxonomy (NCBI): domain Eukaryota; kingdom Viridiplantae; phylum Streptophyta; class Magnoliopsida; order Fabales; family Fabaceae; genus Arachis; species Arachis ipaensis. The sequence continues at coordinate 94,327,966 of NC_142438.1, forward strand.
CAATCCACTAACAAGGGTCAGCCTGGAAGACAAAATACATTCTCAACATTAATTCTTTTACAATGTCGGCAAACTTGAGTTATTCAAACAAACAAGTTTATTCCCTTGCTGCAAAGTCTCTAGTCTTATGTTTAAGCTGAATTAGATTTTGTCTAAGAGAAAATCAATAGGAGCAAAACAGAAAAGGACCAAATATTTGTACCTCTCCTCCATAGACAAAACAGGCGGGCCTTTATTGGCGAGGATCTCCTCATCACTCACCAGACCCACAACCAATTCATCTCCTAGAGCTTTTGCCTGTCTGAGTGCATTGGCATGGCCATAGTGCATCAGATCAAAACAACCATCCATGTAAACCCGAACACGCCTCTTACCGGATCTCTTCTTAGGGAAAATCCCCAAATTAGACCAGGAGTGGGTCATCCCCCCAAAGTAGCTCGTCGACAGTCCCAGCAAGGCTGCTGTAACCATTAGACCACCCAACACATGTGGGTGGTTGTATACCCCCTCCCAAATCCAACTATTACTGTCATAATCCATATGGTCTTCTTTCTTTCTTTTTTGGTTTTGTTTTGTTTTGTTTTCTTATCAGAAACAAGATGTTTCTGTGATGTAAGAGGAGGCACAGACCTGCAACAAAGCAACCATCACGGCAAAATGTGAATCACATGAATGGTATGCCATCGAAAATCCTAAATTTCACACACAAAAACCTTTTTTATAGCTCAAATGCAAACAAGTGAAACTAGGAAGGAATTATTGCTTCACATAATCACATATCCTGATTCATCCCAAAAAAATAAAAGAAGAATTAAAAATGCTTCATATATTTAAGCAAAAAGTTGGCAAGCCACCACAACGAAATCAAATAACCGTTACACGTAAAATCCACAACAACAAAAATTGGAGGCGTTCTCATCTTCCTGATCTAGTCAAACCAACAAATAAAAAATGCAGCTATATTGTGAAATTCTTAGAACAAGTATCTTCCATTGTATGAATGAATATGTAAAAAGATTTAAAAAATTCCAACGAGAAAACCGACCTGAGATCCCGAAGTAAAAAACGAGAATTTTCACGGAAGGATGTGCAGCAATAAATGAAGATGGCAGAATGAGAAAATTGAACGCGTTTGATGGCATGCAAATTGCAAAAAGGAACTAGAAAAGAAGAAAAAAAAGGAAGAAGGAAGAGATCGAATCTTAACCTGTTGTGTTTGTTTGTTCCTTTTTGCGTTACCTTTGTGTCTGTGTCTCCTCTTTCCTTGTTTTTTCTCTTTTCCTTTTTTCTTTTTTTTTTTCTTCTCTCTGTTCTCTCCCTTTGGATTCGTATGGAAGAAACCTCCTCTAAGTTTTGGCAACAACGAAGCTTTGTCTGAGCTTAATATTATTAATATTAATATATATATACGTCACTTTTGAAAAGGGAAAATTTTTAAAGTAACCAAAAATAAACAAAGGCAGAAGTTATCACTTATTAGTTATGGACAATGTAAATATTAAATAATGTAAATAATAGATATATCGGAAATTATTAGGTGTGTAGATAATTATTTTAATATTAAGATTTAGGTAAATAATTTAAAAATATTGAAATATTTTTATTTTATTAGATTAATTTTAAAATTTATTGTTCACATTGTTCACAAAAATTATTCTCTACCTAATAAAATCCATTAGTTATTACTAGTCCAAAATATCTCTCCTTTTTAACTGTTAACGATTTATATTATTTTATTAATTTTTTTATTGAATTTCATTTTCTACCGTTGTTCTTATAAGGTATCTGTAAATTTTATCTTATTTTAATATTAAAAATTATTATTATTTTAAAATTCGATTCTGTTGTCCACCATATGGCTACTGGTAGTTTTTCTATGTTTATATATAACTTTGAGTAAATAGTTAAAATCGTTCCTAAAAGATACTTCGATCTTCATTTTGGTTTTCGAAAGATAAAGTTAATCGAAATTATCCCAAGAGATACACATTGGTCATGTTAGTCTTTCCATCAGTTGGATAATGACGTGTCACATTAAGTACCACGTGGCATATGATGACGTGGGAGGCTAATACCACGTGTCATAAGATGATTGGTTGACGTGTCAGCTTAATGACAGTTAACATACATAAATTTTGATTTTGAGCATATAACTTTGTTTAGGTTAACAAATACATACATTTCAATTTTGAGTATATATATATATATATATATATATATATATAGCAAAATGTAATAATGTAAGAAAAATATTTTAGAATAGAAAAAAATAAGAGAGATTTTGACAAGATTTAAAAGAGAGAGATAATTTTATTGAAAAATTTTTTAGGAAGAAAAGATATAATTACTAATTTTTTTATTGTCAATTACATTTCTATTAAAATTAGTAGTATCAAAAAATATTTTAAATTTAATATTATCAAAAAAAAATAAAAAAAATTATATAAGGACTAATTTGATTAATTTTTAAAATTTCAGGGATGAAAATGACTTACGTCTGAACTTTTAAGGACTATTTTGATTATAAATAACTTTTTTACATGTCAAGTGCCACGTGGCATACCACGTGTCACTGAGCTGACACGTCAACCAATCATCTTGTGACATGTGGCATTAGCCCCCACGTTATCATATGCCATGTGGCACTTAACGTGACACGTCATCATCCAACTGACGAAAGGACTAACATGACCAATCGTATATCTTTCGAGGACGATTTCGATTAACTTTATCTTTCGAGAACCAAAATGAAGATTGGGGTTTGGCTATTTACTCATATAACTTTTTAGGATTCTATATATATAAATATACACCCCCTTTTGTATTCAAGTTTTGATATATTTCTCCTATAATATTTGTGATCAAATTATAAAGTTTAAATATAATTAAAAATCTAGATAATAAAATATGTAATTAACTTTAGTCACAATTAGTTAATAGGTACCGTCTTATTGACCTCAGTTAATTTTGTTAAAAAATTACAAAAATTCCCATATTTTTCATAGTAATAGTACTCCTATTCAATAATTGTAACTTGGAAGGAACTCTCATAAAAAAATAAAATAAAAAACATTGTCCTAGACAAAGAATAGACTTATTAGTTGTCAGTAGGGTGTTCATGTCCCAAATTGAAACCAGTTGATTTGATATAGACTCAAAAGTCAGTTGGATCTTTTATAAAATTTGAAGTTGATGCAATAACAATTTGAAATACGGAATATTATTATTAAGGTTGTGTTTTTAATACTAATAAAAAGATCCAGGACCTACTAACATTCTAGAACACAATATTATCTCTGGAGACGTGACTAGAACGTTACTTCCTATGAACAGATTCTATTCCATGACTGCTTGTTTGAAAAAAAAAATATGGTAGAAATGGTAAATGGTCAAGGGAAACCACCGAATCGGGGAAAATAAGAAAGCAACTAAATAAGGAGGATGTTTTTTTTTTTTAATTACAAGCGAGTTTAAAGTCTAAAAAAAAAGAGAAAAAAACTACGAATCACAAGCTAACGAGTTAAAGAAATCGTTTTGCCATCAATAAAATGTATTAGAGGCTCTTTGAGAATCAGAAAATAGAGTAGAAATCAAAGAATGAGAAAGAGAGAGTGAGAGAGAAAGTGTGGGAGAGATTAATGATTTCATTATGAAGATCAGTAAAAATAATCACATCTGACATTTATTACACTGCAGCTTAGTATTTACACTAGCTTAACGTTTTGGAAACATTTCAAGTGTACTGGAAGTATCAGTGCTCCAATTATTTTAACCGTTGATCTAAATTATAAAAAATATATATAATATATATTAATTAAAATCAACGGTTAAAACAACTGGTGCATCAGTACTCTTCGGTGTACTTAAAATGTTTCCTAAGGTTTTAGTCATAACAATCACATGCTCTACTCTTGTAACTATTTCTCAATAGAATTACCCGCTCAATTAAATCATTAGCTGTTATTAACTGTCATGAACTAACACCTCTTTTAGCTTTTACTTTTTTTCTTTACTGTTATGCCTAACATCTCCCCTCCTCCCTCAAACTGAGGGATGGTTGCTCAACCAACCTTAAATTGGGCTGAAAATGAAGGAAGGCATTTTGGGACACCGACTTTGTAAGTAAATCGACAATCTGATCATATGATGGTATATAAATTACATGTGCTTGCTGCTGGACTACTCGGTTGTGTACAAAGTGCAGGTCAATCTCAAAATATTTCGATTGGTTATGCAGAATTGGATTTCTACTCATGAAGACAGTGCTTTGATTATCACAATTAAAATGTAGGAGAAGGGCCTAGAGGTAGATGCATCTCATACAAGAGCTTTTGTATCCAAATAATATCAGTCATGACATCAACTAAGGCATGGAACTCTGCCTCTATGCTAGACTTGGACACTGAGACTTGTTTGCGGCTGGACTAGCAAATGAGATTGGAACCCAGAAAGACACAGAACTCAATGGTGGACTTCCTAACAACTGGATCAGCTACCCAGTCGGAGTAACAAAACCATCAGGCTTTCGTTTCACCCGAAACACCCACCTACAACCAATGGGTTCAATGCCTGAGGATGCATCCATCAATTTTCACGTTTTACATTTCAATAGGGTCGCATACTCTTCGTCCATCGCTGCCTTTCAATGGGAAGAGTGTAGAGCTTGAGCTACTAATGTTGGTTCAGTTTGTGTAAGATCTAGGTTCAAGTGAGGAAGCTGCAAGTTGTACATCTTTGGTTTGAAAATACCAACTCTTCCTTTTGTGATCATAAGGTGTACTTTGCCTACATTGGGGACTAATGCAACAGCAATTTCCTCAGGCAGTTCTTCAGTTAACCCTGCACTTCTCAAGAGAAACACAGAAGTAGAAGTAAAGTCACAAGAATTAACAACTAAATTGACATGTATCAATACAAATAGCATTAGTAACAAAGTCGGGCTGAGGTGTGAGAGGTGGTTGTGGAGGAAAAGGTTGGGAGGGTGAGGCTGGTGTAGGTTGAATGACTTGGTGTAAGGGTGTTGTGACTGAAGGGTCTGTACCAGACACTTGGTTAACTGCATTGTTAGACTGTTGTGGTGAGTGAGGAGTAAGATTTGCTAGTTATGTTGATGTGGTATGGGTAATTTCTATAAGAATTGAGGTTGGTTTTGATAGATGTAGAACTGAATCTTTGAGGGTTGGTTGTTTGTTAAAGAAGATGCTTTGATAAGGGAATTCTTCTTCATTAAACAAAACATGCCTGGAGATGTAAAGCTTCTTAAATGGTGAGAGACTTTGTAGCCCTTGTGTTATGAGGAGTACCCAAGAAATAGACACTTGTGAGTGTTATAATGTCTAAGTTGCGGGTAATAGGAGCAGCAAAAAATTCTTAGAAATTTATAATCTGGTGCTTTGTTGTGTAACAATTCAAAAGGAGACTTCTGGTTAGTGATAGGCGAGGGAAGCATATTGATGAGGTGTGTAGTAGTGAGGCATGCCTCATCCCAAAACTTTAGAGGCATGGATGCTTGAGATAGATGTGTAAGGGCAGTCTCTATTATGTGTCTATGTTTTCTTTTGGCACGTCTATTCTGTTGATGTGTGTAGGGGCAACTAAGTCAGTAAGCAATACCATTCTCTATGAAGAACTGTGTCAAGGTGCAAAGTGTATTCTTTTCCATTATTAGTTTGAATAGTCTTTATTTTGTGGCCAATTTTATTTTCCATGAGAAGCTTAAACTGTTTGAAAGCTTGAAGTGATTGTGCTTTGTTGTGCAGAAGGTATATGCACATGTACCTAGTCTTAGCATCTATGAAAATAATGTAAAATCTGGATCCAGAAATGCTGGTAATAGGGGCTGGACCCCAGAGATCGGAATAAACCAGTTCCAATGGAGTATTATAAGCTGTTGTGGAGTCAAAAAAAGGAAAATTGTGATGTTTACACTCACAACATGCATTACACAAAGTATCATTTGAGCTTCTATTCAATTCATTAGTGTCAACATTACATTGTTTTAACACTCTTTCAATCACAGCAACAGCTGGATGACCTAATCTTTGGTGCCATACATTTAATTGAAAGACTGACTTATTGGAGCTAGCACCATTGGCTGCTGCCCCTGAACCTTCTAAATTTAAGGGAATACAATCAGAGATAGTGACATTACAGACTCTATCTAAGGTTGTGGTTTGGTTTGATGGACAATGAGGTGTATGTGTGTTACTTAATAGTTTATTTTGGTTGTGCCTTACCATTCTGCCAGGTTGTGCTGCCCTTGCAAGCACTCCAATATTATCAAACTTGTAGAGACCACCTCTAAGGGATTTTCTTAGCAACACTTTCCTGGTCTCCTGAGATTTCACAAAGCAGTCAAATCGGTAAAATTTAAAGAACACTTGGTTATCCAATGCAAACTGGCCACACTTATAAGGTTCTTGGTGATGGTTGGGACATGTAAGAGGTTAAGCAGTTTAAATTACTGAGGGCTTGATTCATGGAATAGGACAATTTTGCTAATGCTATTTATATTCATACCTTGGCCATTAGCTGTAAAGACTTGCTCCATTCCTTCATACTCTGAGCTTGCAACCAAGTTATTCTCCTCAAAGGTCAAGTGATGGAAAGTGCTAGTATCCAAATACCATGCTTTGTCTGTGAGTGAGGTTGGAGGTGGTGCTGCTGCCAGTAATGCTTAAGCTTGTGAAGTTGGTTGTGGCCTATGAAATAAAGAGGAAGGAGGAGGTGGCATGGTAATGGTATTTTCATGAGGTTTTTGAAAATCTTGATTAAACTTGTGGTAGCACTCACACACATGGTGTGCAAATTAGGATTTCGCACAGCTTAACCGGCAAGTACACCAGGTCATCCAAGTAATACCTTAGGTGAGTGAGGGTCGATCCCAAGATGATTGTCGGACTGAGCAAACAATGGTCGTTAGGTTGGACTTAGTCAAGTGAATTAGAAAAAGGGTTGGTGAGTCAATTCGCATAAAAACAGTAAATAAGCAAGTAAAGAGAATAATAAAGGGTTTGGTGTGAAAACAGAATGAGAAAACAGTTAAGCCTTTGAAGATGTTTATCTTTCCGAATTAAAAGTTCTTACCAACTATTTTAACAATGCATGATTTATTTCATGGTAAATTGTAAGTGTCTAAACCCTAATCTCTTAGTGATTTAGCCTCCTCTAACCTTCATTAACCGCCACTCTCGTGGTCACTTAATTCTGATTAGAGGGTTAAGTTCAAAAACTAGTTTATGGCCACAAAAATCCTAATTACCCAAAGCTAACAGGATTATATGTCACATATCCCAATTAGTTCATGTAATTAGCAATTTAGGAGAAATTTGTTTTCAAGCTGTAGTTCAAGTGAGATAACTCTCTCGAGAATCACAAGAACTCATGTAGAATAAGGGTCATACCTTCGTTCCACCCAAATTCATAAGATTAAGAACGAAAACAATCATTAGAATTGAATCAAAACATTAATTAAAATAGAAGAATAATAGTTTTAATCTATAGAAATAAACAGAGCTCCTAACCTTGTCCAAGAGGTTTAGTTGCTCATACTTACAGAGAAAACAGGGTTCTGAAAAGTGCGAAAGGAAGAAGATCCGAATCACAAGTGATCTTTTCCCTAATATACTAACCTAATTTGATACGGAAATAAAATAGAATAATAAATCCTAAGACTAAAAGATATTGCTTGTAAATAAAAATTACAAAAGAAAAATAAAATAAAACTAATAAATGTTAAATCCACTTGGAAGCCCAAAGAGGGGATGAATCCAGCCTGCTGCTGGCGTTAAATGCCAAGTTGGGCGTTTAACGCCCCAACGGGAGCATACGCTTCTGGTTCTAGGTCCCCTGCTGGCGCTAAATGCCAGGTGGCCGTTTAGCGCCCAAGGAGGGTGCTGCCAACATTTTTCTTTTTAGCTCCAAACTCTGCCAATTGCTCCAAATTTCACCTAAAATCATAAAAAATACCAAAACAACTCAAAGTAGCATCTAAAAGGGATTTTTTGCACTAAAATCAAGTAAAACTAAATAAAATCTAACTAAAAACAATTGGAAAATGCTAAGAAAAAAGGGTATAAGATGCCACGCATTACAATACCAAACTTAAACTGTTACTTGTCCTCAAGCAACCAAAATAATATAGGACCAAGAAGAGAAAATGTCTGCGACTTGAGTTGTCATTTAAGCTTAGGTCTAGTTATTGAATAGGGCTTATGACACTCTAATTCTAAATAGTTTCAGCATCTCACTTCACTATCCTTTGAAGCTTAGAAATATCAATATCTTTTGGAGCTAGACTTCGGTTAGGAATTTTCTCCTTAATAAGAGAATCACTTCGTTGCAAGTATAGTTCCAAACTAACAATCGACCAGCATAAGAGTTTAATTTTGGTTATCACAAGTTCAACCTAATAAAAATTAACCGAGAGTATTGCTCCCGGGTTATTCTCCCTAGGAATTGCAATCGAATACTTAATTATTAGTTATGAGATTCACGAGGGTGGGTTGATAAAAAGGCAAGAATTTAAATGACAATAAAATAAAGAAAACAACTAAAAATGACAAATGCTAAAGAGGCATTCATGGCAGGACTTGAGAATCAAAGTCTTCTATCTTAGCCATTAGTTATAATGCAATAATTACCAAGAGCTAAGCCTATTACGTTATCTTCACATCGGAAGAAGATCAATTAGGTCTAGTTAACCCCAATCCAGAAGTAGTGTCAATAGAAACAATATTAACTAACAACTCTAGATCACTAATCCAAGTTGGGTATTAATGACTCACACTACAAGAAAAAAGGCCTGTCGGCATCCTTTTTTTTTGCCACGCTTTTAAAGCGTGCCCAAAAGTGGTCTATGGAACGCTTTTGCGAGGGTGGCCACTGATTTGTGATTTGGCCACGCTTTCTTTTGTCACGTTTAAAAAGCGTGGCCATAGAAGGAAATCGGCACCCTTTTATTGGGTGGCCACTTATTTGAAATTTGGCCATGCTTTCTTATTGCCACGCTTGAAAAGCGTACCCATAGAGAGAAATCGGCATGCTTTTACAAGAGTGGCAACTGATTTGATATTTGGCCACGTTTTTTTTTGCCACACTTAAAAAGCGTGGCTACAAAAAAAAACCGGCACGCTTAAAAAAACCGACACACTTAAAAAACGTGGCTATCCTAGGTATAATCTGGCACCATACAAAAACGTGCCAATAGAGTCCCTTCCCTAAAATTTAGTTCCCACTTAATTTTTTCCACACTTAACTTTTCTTTTTCCAAGTTTTCAAATTTTAACCCTAAAATTAATAGTAACAATACACTAGTTTCCGAAATCCCTTTAGCCCTAAAATTACTTTCAAACCCTAAGCATACTGCAGCACCGTCACTTCATCTTCACTCTCGAACCCAGCAGCTTCTTTCGTCGTTCATCGTTCAGCTTCATCGCACCCAGCAGCCTTCATCACTACCCTTCATCTCACCCAGCCTTCATCGCCTTCGTTGCACCAGTCATCTTCGTCGAGCAGTCGTTGTCTTGAGCTTGCCGTCGCCACCACCGTGGTCTTCCTCGAGCTTGCCGTCGCCATCATCTTCGTCGAGCAGTGGTTGTCTTCCTCGACGCTGCTTTGAATGGCTTTTCCTTGAAAATTTCAGAAAACCCTAACCTCCATCACGCCGCCATCTATCTCACCGTCGCCTCCCTTAGCGCTGAAGATCGCAACCAGGTTCGTCCTTGAATGCCATTCCTCTTGCTGTTTTGCTTGTCGTCCCTCTCACCGTTCTGCTCGGAAAGCTGCTCGCCTCTGTCTCGTGGTTCTGCTCGCCGCTGTCTCGCGGTTCTGCTCGGCAGGTCTCGCGGTTCTGCTCGGCAGGTCTCGCGGTTCTGCTCGCTGTGCTGCTCGAAGGTTAGTGCTCAGTTGTGCTCCATCTTCATTTTTTTAAAATGCTCCATTTAGAATCAATCAAGAAAATAGCTCTTGCTGTGCTGCTGTTTTAATTTGTAATCAAGAAAATAGCTCTTTGACCCATGAATTTGTACCTTTTGCAGATTATACTTTGCTCATCCATGAAACATTTCCGTGGATCTAAGAAAGATACAATCCTTGGAGAGGTGCTCTTTACAGCTTTTGAATTTGCAAAAATGATTCCTCTTTTTTTAAAAATATATATTGATTCTTATGGTTCTAATAATCTTGCAGCTATATAAATCTTACTCTGAGTTATGCAAATCATCACTGATTCCCCCAGCAGGAATCTTGGAATTCTCAAACATGTGCAGAGTGCTTAATGACCAGGTATCTGAAACAAAGCAGTACAGAAGTTGATTATGGATTTCTAGATGTAGCTTTCTGCCATTGATTATGAATATTCCGATGAAGCAAAGTGGCAATAAGTAAAATGATGAAACATATTATTACTGCAGGGCCTCATTAAACTAGTTGATTATGGATTTCTAGATGTAGCTTTCTGCCGTTGAGTATGAATAGAAGAAGCAAAGTGGCAATAAGTAATATAGGACAGCTTTATAATTAAACAAGTTAGCAGTTTCCTCCATTTTTTTTCTTTCTTTCTTTCTTGATAATAATATAATTATCACTCACTTTATCTTATCTTTTCAGGCATTTATCTGTGGAGAGGAACAGAGTTTCTTGTGTTAAGTTGTTTCCAGAAGCAAGAAACAATCTTCTTCCAGTTTCATCTTTCGTCATTCGCCTGCTTAGCTCTGCCAAAGATCGCAAGGCCTTGGCTCAATCAGGTTTTCTTAATTCTATTTTGAAATACAACAAGATATAGCTTAGCCTTTGTTCTTGCTTTAACATTTCAATGGTTTCTTATTTTGATGCAGAGGTAAGAGACAAATTGCTGAGCAGTAGAGAAGGATTTGTGTGGGGAATTGAGGTTCCACTTCCAGGGAGATTCATTTTTCATGTTGAGTTCCTCAATTTGAAAACTTCATCTTCAAATGTATGTTACTCTTAGAATCCCTTCTACTATTATACTGTTCCTCCTTATTGTTTTATCAAATTTGTAATTAAATTCCAATAATTTAGGGTGGTAATTCAATTTGAAGATAAATGTTCTGTTCAAAACAGTAGGGACCAGATTAAAAGCTTTTAAATTATAAGCATTTAATTATAAATTTAAATTGATTGATAAGGGATTAACTAGAATTGAACTTGAGAGTTGTTGAGGGATTAAAATTTAAATGCCAAATCCTTTTCTTGAAAATCTGATTTTCTAAAATGATGCAGTAATTTTATAACTGAATAAATAATTCTACAGTCAACGAAATTGTAATGAGTTAAATGCTGGGTAAACTAGAGTAAGTCTAGTTGCTAGAATTTAATTTTAAAAGGATTCTATAATTTGTGAAATTAGTTGTAAATTTTTTAAGTTGGACTACTAAATCTGTTTTTCTGCATCACTTTAAAAGAGGGCAGAAACTTTGAAGGGTTATAACAAATTTCACACTGATCGGAATCGCATGGGATAAAGTTTGGGGTGAACATAGAAATGTTTAGACTAGGCTGGAAAGTTGGAAGGCGATTCGTTAAGTATATGATTTATGGTGGATTTTTGAAATTTGGTGGTCGAAAATCTGTTTGCTGCAGAAAAATCCAAGTGAGGCAACAACTCAAATTTATCATCAAAGAATTTCTTTCTGTAAGAATCACTCATATTTGTTATGGGAATAGGTAGTGGAGGCACTGTCTCTGGTGTTGGACAATATCTCAAATAAAAAAATCCTAATGTTAAGCTGATGTTCTCTGTTCACAGTTCTCACTACAAACTGAACATTGTTCTGTTTGTTAGATAAGCTCATTAAATTCTGGAAATGTTTTCCGCTGCATAGATATATGGAGTGGAGCCAGCTGAAAGCAATATCCTAAATGGTGGTAAACCTGGTAAAGATCATGCTCTTTTTTCATTAATATTCTTTTTCTTAGTGACGATTTCCTACCTATTTTTTTCGTGGTGATTGCTTACATGAAGATGTTTTCATGTGACGATGATAGCTAAGATTTTCACAGATACTATATTAAGCAGTTTAGGCAAACATATCAAACCATTTGTGTGAGTAGTCATCTTTCCTCATAAGGACTTGAGTTCAATGTCAATACTCAATACTTAATTGTGATTTCTAGCATTGTTGTAGTGATGAACTAATGTAAATGTAAAAAGTAATCAAAATTAGGATCTAAAAAGATTATGATATTTACTGAATTAGGTTGGGAAATCTTTATCTATTGTTTCTTTTTTCAAATATATGGAATTACAAACTTTGATATTGTTCTTCTATATAGATCCACATCATATTACCGGCAATGGGGTTGGATTCAAACCAGACATATTGGACATGGATGTAATGGAGAAAGTTCTTGAGGTAAATGGAAAACACTACTTTAATTTGCTCACCTAACTTGAAAATATTATGCTTCTCCTAACTGTCATTTCAAACATGTGTGGTAGGTTAGCAGTGAAGATGCAGTCAACATGGCCAGGGTGCTGGCCTTGAAGGAAGGACTCATGGTAACTTTTTCAAATGATCATTGTTGCATACATCATGTTTAGAATCAATGACAAGTTTCAAACTTTATTCATTCAACCATTTTGTTCAGTCTAAGACATGCATCTTTTCTTTAAATAACTGTAACTGATTTTCCAACTTTTTTTTATTGTTCCTAATTATTATTTGTAGGTTGGTATTTCATCCGGAGCTAATACAGTTGCAGCTCTAAGATTGGCTAGTATTCCTGAGAACAAAGGCAAACTTATTGTGGTAATGAAATTTTCCTTTAAAACTATAGTAACATTAAGAGAGTTTGATTAATGTGCCATCACAAGAGACATTAATATAGTGGTTAAAAATGCTTAGCACCACGATTTTAGGTAGCGAACTTGTATGTATTGGTTGCTGACTATGAAGCGAGAGTTGCTCATGGGAATATATGAGAAGGATTTTACTATGTTTGGTTTTGAAAAAATCCCAAAAAAAGAGTTATAAAATTTCCTAGTGGATCTTGAGCTCAGATATTTGGTCAAAATTTGCAACTGCTTCACTTAAGTTTTTTTTTTTTCCAATTTGAGCTAGATAGTTTGATTTTCTTTTGTTGCCCTTCTTTGTTTTTTGTTATTTTATTGTGCAATTTCTGATTTATAACTTGGTTATTATATTTTATTTGCTCTTTCTACAGTCGTTTGAGAAAAATTAAAAGTGAGTTTTGTTTGTAGTGAAAGAATTTTTTTTCTTTTATCAAAGTGTTTGGAAAATATAAGGAATTATCATTAACTTTATCATCCTCACTTGATAAGAATCCACTTGTTTTCTTGTATGTTAATTAAGTATGAATTTGGTGACTATTTGATTAAGGAATACGCATGTTTGCCAGTATTTGGAGGTAACAAACTTTTTCTTACTAATTAATAACAGAGTAACGCTAAGAAACCAATTTTTTTCGGCTAATATTAAATAATTTTTTTAATTATTTTATTTATCTTAAATTTTAGATTATAAATCCTAAATTTTAAATTATACACAAATTCTATAATTAACTAATATTTACTAATTAAAAGTTTATTCTCTATACTTTCTCATTTCTATTTTAAAAACAATAATCAAATTTTAAATTATACACAAATTCTATACTTTCTCAAATTTTGCTTTAAAGATTTTATGATTCCATGTTCCAAATTTTGTTTACCAATTATGTCAAATGCCTTATATGCAGGATGGGAACCGGAACAGGACCTTGGCGTTTTCTGAGAGGCAATTACTAATAACTTGTCTAGGTAACATAGGAAATAAATTCCAAGCTGTGTTATTCAGCTCAGGTTTTGTATCATCGTATGTTCATCCTTTAGGATTGAGTGTCTCCTTTTTTTTCTATTTTTAGAACATGAATCCTTCTCATTTTTCAATTCTCTTAAGATGATAATCTTATCTTGTAGTGCCCTGTTTACATATTTTTGTTAATGTTTTTTTTTTTGGAGTGTATTAGAGTGCATGTAAAAAAGCATATGCTAATTTTTTTAATTTTTTTAAAACGTGGCAATAGTTTTTCTTTTAAATTGATAATGATACAACCACGCGTTTAAAACGTGGCAATAGTTTTTCTTTTAAAATGATAATGTTACAGCCACGCTTTTAAAGTGTGGCAATAGGTTCATTTCTAGGTACGTTTAAAAAAGCCTAGCCTTATTGTTCCTTATTGGCACGCTTTTGAAATGTACCAAAACCAACCTGCTGGGCATGCTTTAAAAGCGTGGCGATATGTACACTTTTTGGTACGCTTTTTAAGCGTATCCATAGGTTAAAAAGCGTGGCAAGAAATGAAAGCGTGCCAACAAGAAAAGCGTGCTGATAGATCTACAAAAGCATGGCGATAGAGAAACGGGCACGCTGGCAGATGTGACCCTTTCAAAAGTGTGTCAATAGCTCAAAAAGCGTGGCGAAAAACTATCGGTACTTTTTTTGCACTTTTCGGCACGCTTTTAAAGTGTGGCAGAAGGCTTATTTTCTTGTAGTGTCAAGAGTACCTAATTTCTCTTTCCAAGCCAAGAATGCTAAAAAATCTACTCTAAAACTAAGCCAAGCATTTTATCAAACACTTGGTGTGCATGAAAAGAAAAGCATATTGAATTGCAATAATAATAAAATCTACTACTACCAAATGTAAGAAAGTAACAATAATTCAGTTAAACAATAAGAAACATAAAAAGACATCAATTGTATTAAAGAAAATGAAAATCAGTGAGAGTTCAATAAAAGCTGTTAGAAAAAAACATGAAAGGTGATTTGATTAATTCATTGATTCAAGAAGCCGTTAGAAAAGGGGGCCCTAAAGAATGTTCCATAACACTCTAATGGTGAAAAGGAAGAGAAGCTAGCAGATGCTTGTTCAAAGGAGAGGACACTCTCAAATGACACCAAGGAGAAAGAGAAACCGCAAGGCTAGAATTAAAATCTCTACCAACCACCATCAAATATGCATTCCTTGATGATAAGGAGACCTACCCAATGATTATAAATGCTTAATAAAGAAGAAGAAAAAGAAGAAGGACTGTTACAAGTATTAAGAGAACATAAGACTGCTATTGGATGGACAATTAGCTATCTGAAGGGAATAAATTCCACCATGTGCATGCACAAGATTTTACTTGAAGAGGACTCAAAACCTGTGGTGCAAGCGCAAAGAAAGCTTAATCCAACAATGAAAGAGGTTGTTCACAAAAAGGTAATGAAGTTGTGGGATGCGGGAATCATATACTCCATCTCTGACAGCCTATGGGTAAGTCCGGTACAAGTGGTGCCAAAAAGGGAAGGATCACAATAATCTTTAATAAAAAAATGAATTGATCACTACAAGAACGGTCACCAGCTGGAGAATGTACATTGACTACCGAATTCCCTCTCCCATTCATTAATCAAATATTGGAGAGGTTTGCTGGCCATGCATTCTATTATTTTCTTGATAGGTACTCGGGGTACAACCAAATTGCGGTTGATCCCTTGATCAAGGAAAGACCGCATTCATATGTCCTTATGGAGTTTTTGCCTATCGAAGAATGCCCTTTGTGTTATGCAAGCACCCGCCACTTTTCAAAAGTGCATGCTTTCTATTTTTTCTAATATAGTAGAAAAATTTATAGAAGTGTTTATGGATGATTTTTCTGTATTTGGTGACATATTTAACGCTTGCTTGCACCACTTGTCATTAGTTTTATAAAGGTGCCAAGAAACAAACCTAGTTTTAAACTAGGAAAAGTGCCATTTATGGTCATGAAAGGAATTATTCTTGGGAACCGAATCTCAATTAAGGGCATAGAGATTGATAAAGTTAAGGTAGAAGTGATTGAAAAATTACTACCACAAGTGAGTGTAAAGGCGGTCTAAAGTTTCTTGGGACATACAGGCTTTTATAGAAGATTTATAAAATATTTTTCAAAAATTGAAAAACCATTGAGTAGTTTATTAATTAAAGGAGTTCTATTTGTTTTCAATGGAGAATGCCTACATGCCTTTGAAACTTTGAAAGCTAAGCTTGTGTGTGCACCAATAATTGCCCCACCTAATTGGTCTTTACCATTTGAGTTAATGTGTGATGCTAGTGATTATGTTGTAGGCGCAGTCCTGGGGCAAAAAAAAAAGACAAGTTGTTACATGTAATTTATTATGCAAGTCATGTCTTGAACGATGCGCAAAAAAATTACACAACATCTGAAAAAGAGTTATTAGCCATAGTATTTACTATTGATAAATTTAGATCTTATTTATTTGGTTTAAAAGTAATCATCTACACTGATCAAGCTGCTCCTAAGTATCTTTTGTCTAAACAGAATGCCAAACAAAGATTGATAAGATGAGTATTGTTGCTTCAAGAGTTTGATGTTAACATCCGGGATAGGAAGGGCACAGAGAATCTTGTGGCGGATCACCTATCTGGGATTTATTTTGAAGAAACTCAAGCACCACAAATACCCCTCAAAGAAGAATTCCCAAATGAACAACTCTTAGCCATTAGAGTTATGCCATGGTTTGCTGACATGGCTAACTACAAAGCTGGGAGAATCATTCCTAAGGAATTTAATTGGAATCAAAGAAAAAAAGTAAATTCATGACTCCCACTACTTTATATGGGATGACCTATATCTCTTCAAAAAATATTCTAACAACATCATACGAAGGTGCATTCTCGAAGAAGAGATTCAAGGTGTATTATGGCACTGCCACGGTTTAGACTATGGCGGCCACTTTAGTGGAGAGAGGACAGAGGCTAAAGTGCTTCAAAGTGGCCTCTATTGACCGACTCTTTTTAAGGACACCTAATGCTTTATTGAAAATGTGATAGATGCCAGAGATCTGAACTTTATCCCGGAGACATGAGATGCTACAAAATTACATATTTGAAGTATAATTGTTTGATGTATGGAGAGTTGATTTTATGGGGCCTTTTCCCTCCTCACACTCAAACCTCTATATACTAGTGGCCATTGATTATGTATTTAAGTGGGTGGAAGCCATGCTATCACCCACTAATGATGCGAAGGTTGTGATTGGCTTTTTGAAGAAGACAATCTTCAACAGATTTGGAATTCCAAAAACACCAATTAGTGATGGAGAAATTCATTTCTATAATAAATAACTCAAAGCTCTTCTTTAGAAATATGGGGTGAGACACAAAGTGGCAACTCTATATCATCTGCAAACCAGAGGACAAGTGGAGGTATCCAACAGAGAGATGAAAAAATTATGGAAAAGACGGTCAATGTAACACCTAACTTTCAGCACATCATATATCAAAGATCTACAAGCAATACTAGTCACATAGTTAGTAAGAATAATAAATATCTTACAAAAGAATTCAAATGAAACTCAGATATAACTCCTATCCCTCTGTATAAAATAAAATCTTAACTAACAAAGGCGAGGAAATTTTAGGAAAGTGACTCAACACATAAACTTAACTCAAATAAGACTAATAATTGCCCACAGCTTCAAACTGAGTCTTCGAACATGTGTCACTGAAAGGGTGGAAGATTTTGGGGTGAGAACAAACCACGCGTTCTCAGTAGGGAAAGGAAATGCCGTAAGAGTAATGAAATAAATTTCAAATAATTAACTTTACTCAATAAAACTATATTTTTATTAAACCTTTTGAAAATACTTTTTACTATTACTTTATATAATTAATTACCTTCTTTAAATTCCGAACTTAAGACAAATCTCAATCACAACCTTAGTTCTCAGTCACCTCAACACACAAACTAATAGCACAGGAAACAGATCAACACACAAACAAATAGCAATAAGACAAACAACACAATCACAGAGAGACAAGATAAGCAAACACAATCAAATGCAAATGTGCAAACAATGATGATGTATATCTAGTCCTATCGCGGGTAATGAGCTCATTTGTCGGTTTCGACCCACACCCGACGCAATCCGATTTGCAAGTCAGATAAGGCATTCCAGCGGCATAACCTCTGCAAGTTTCTACTTCTTGCAGGCGCTGATTCTCCAGCTGAAGTATGCTGAACATGACCTCTACAAGTACTTGCAGGCACTGATTCTTCATCTGAAGCATGTGCCACTTTCTCCTGGAAGCCATTCCATACACACGGGCATCCCCACACAATCATTCACACATAAAGTCCACGGCTTAACATTCTCACGTCGGCACCCTAACTAGTTACTTTCCGTCACCCTCTCGTGACCTTTTATTCATTTCATCATCACACATGCCGTGTTCTCTTTCCTCTTTCCTTCTTTCTCTTAACAAACCGAACTCAAATAATAACTTGAAACAAAATCTATTCTAAAAAAACTGAATGTAAAACCTTATACTTTCTTAATAAATCAAGCTAAAAATAAGACTTTCTGTAATAAATCGAAATCAAATAGTTTTCAGTATTAGAACGTTTTCTTTGAAGGTAAGCCACTTTCTATTTTAATAAAATTCAGACCTTTCAAAATCTTATGTTATTGAGTCAAACCAATAATTATTAATAAATCAAATAAATAATTTCTCAAAATAAGTTTATAAATCATATTTTAAAAATGAAATCACTTTTCCTATATTTTTACAAAAATTGGACAACATCTCCCTTTTAAAATTGGACTTCACCACCCTTTACGGGTCCCAACCGAACCATTCTCAACTTTTTTTTCAATCGTTTCCAATAACTCAAACTAATTCCAATATCATAAATCATTTTCAAATCTCAATTCAATACTAACAAATCAAACCAAGATCAATCTCACTAGTTAATCATTCACAACAATGAAACCAGTCATAATCACAGCTATAACCCAAACTCAATTCATCAATTACTCATACAACAGGTTTTCAATAATCAACTCAGCATATTCAAATTAATAAATAACCCCAGATTAATCACCATTCACAGCCACAATTTAACCAATTTCATCACATTCAATTATATTCAAAATCACTAACAATCTCAATTTCATCAATTTTCATCAGTTAATCAAACGAGACATTTATGAATTATTCATTCGTAAATTAAAACAGTTAATTTTAAAATAAATCCCCTACCTCCGTACGAAATCAAAGTCAATGAAATTTCTGGAGAAGCTTTTTGACCGAGCTGCTGAAAAAGAAAACGTCAGAAATCGTCTGTGCCTCCTAAAACTCCAATTGATCAAACTCAAGGGGTAGAAAAACTACGTCACCGTCAATTTCCACCGATCAAAAATAGCGTCACACGGCCTTCTCTCTTTTTCCTTTCTTTTGGTTCTGTTGAGAATAAGAGATGATGATGGTGTTTAAGAAATAAGGGATATGTGTCATTAGTGCTTTGTATATATAAAGGAAACTTGGCATTGGTTTATATATATATATATATATATATATATATATATATATATAAAAGTTTCATTTTCTTTTCTTTTGTTCCTTCAGAAGGCTTATAATAATAATAATAATAATAATCAATTTAATTTTTATTTTATTAAATTATTTTTTGATAAATAATTTTAAATTTAATAGAATAAATAATAATTAAATTAAACTTCAATAATTATAAAATTTTATGTAATTATTTTTATTAAAAATAATTTTCTTAAAAACTACATCTTAATATAATATATTAGTTCACAAATAGTTAATTATTTAATTTTTAAAAATCTAGGTGTTACAGTCAACGCTTCTAAAAAGGACTGGTCTAAAAAAATGGAATGTCAAAACTCCAATTGGAATGTCACCTTACCAAATAGTTTACAGCAAGGCATGACATTTACCAGTTGAATTAGAGCATAGAGAGTTTTAGGTAATTAAGTTCTTGAACTTTGATGCCAAGATAATGGGTGAGAAGAGACTTCTTCAACTCAACAAGCTTGATGAATTTGTAAATCAAGCTTATGACAATACTTAGCTATACAAACAAAGAATAAAAATATGGCATGACAAGAAATCATTCTCAAAAGACTTCGAACTGGGGCAGAAGGTCTTGTTATTTAACTCACGGTTGAAGTTATTTTCCGAAAAATTAGAAATAAGGTGGTCTGGACCATTTACAGTATACAAAATGTCTCCTATGGACATATTGAAGTAATAGAGAAAAATATTGGAAAAAAGTTCGTAATGGACAAAGTTTAAAGCCTTATCTTGGAGAAAAAGTGGATCGACGAAAATTAACCCAACTCCTATCTTAGAAAGCACTAATCATCAAGGTAGTGATGTTAAAAGAGCGCTTGTTGGTAGACAACCCAATCCATTAGTATCCTTTATCTATTTCTTAATTTTTGTTTTTCTTTAGTTAATCATAAAATCTATGAAGAAAACAAAGAGAATCAGCTCCCCAGGAGAATTGGCACCGAGCGCCATGCTTTGGCGCCCAACGTCAGCAAGCAAATTTACTCCCAGGGGAGCTGGGAATCTAGCACCCAGGCAAGGGGAACTCCCAGGAAGAGCAGGTGCCCAACACCATCTTATGAAGCCTAGCGCCTTCGTGGCACAAAAGGTTGGCGCCAAGCTCCCAGTGCCCATATGGTGCAAGCCAGCGCCTTCGTGGCATTCTTCCTCACTTACAATCTCCAAGTATCTCCATTCATAGTTTTAGATTCAAAAATTGGTTTTCAAAATTTTGCATGCGTGACTTTCTATGTTTTAACCACCATGCTTAAATTGCCCTTTTTTTTCAATGTTCTGCTCATCATAACCCCTCTACATATACACATACCTTCTCATTTAAACTTAAAGTTTTGACGAATCTCTAAGTTTGGTGTTATTAGAAAAACAAAGGAGCTCCCAGAGGAAGATGAAAAGGAAGGTGACAATAATGATTAATAAACTTAGTAACTTTATTTTGTTTCTGGTGGTTAGTTTTTTTTTTTTCCTTTTTCTTTGTTTTGTTTTTATTTTCTTTGTCGTTATTTTTTTTCTTTTAGTGTTTACAACTTGTACTTGTTCTCTACCTCTCTATTAATGTAGAGAGAGTAGTTTTTAATAGAAAGAGTTTGCATAATAACAAGGGAGTTCAATTAAAATGTGGTGGTCATTAGAAGTATTGTTATATTTTATGGACCCAAAGTATTTGAATGGATCTCGAGGAAAGGGAGATAGAATCTCCATAAACAAAGTTTTAGAGACATATTATAAGAATCCGACGTCCAAAGCAGTTCCAAAAAAAAGTATGGAAAGATAAAAAAATCCAAAGCAATAAGGTTCTGAGCACCAATGACTATAGCCCAGTTATGTGCCTATGATGCTTGTGTTTCAAGGAGAGACTTGGAAAAGTAAATCCGAGGGGTATCTCATTACTCGATAACTTGGGCTAACTGGCTCGAGATTGTCGATTAAAAGCCCACATTAAAGAGTTTTCTTGAAACAAAGCATTTAGAGTCCAAAGAGGCTCTGGGCATTTATGTCTCGATAAAAAAAAATTCCTAGTTATGTGCTTATGGTGTGATTGTATCAAGGAGATGTTTGAGTAATTAGATTTGAGGGATGCTTTATCACCCAATAACTTGGGCCAACTGGCCCGAGATTATTAATTGAAAACTCATTAAGAGTTGCCTTGAGACAAAACACTTAGAGTCAAGGACTTCAAACATCTTTTTCCTATTAAATTTACTAAGTAAACTGCTTCAAGGATCATACAATTCGAAAAGGATTCTCATAATACAATCCGAAATTAAGTTTTTGAAAGATTCTTGATTCCTAAGTATGCAAGATTCAGCAAAATCTGAGAAGTCCATATATAATCATAGAGATTATTGTAAACTCCACTTTTACTTGGACTTTGAATTTATAAACTCTTTAATTCTTTTCATTAAGATAAACTCTATTTACTTTTCTTTTTGCTTAAGGATAAGTAAAGTTTTAAATTTGATATTGTGATAAATGACCCCCTAACCCTCTCTAGCAAAGTTTTGTAATTTTCTTTTACCTTCCTTTTGTTTGAAACGCTGGACTCCAAATATCTACCAAGATTTTGTACTTCTTGAAAATTGTAGACATCTTTGATCTGGTATCTGCTATCTTGATCTAGATTCTTTGAGAAAAGGATGGATGTTTTTGAAACATTGATTTTTATACTTAAAAGCCATAGAAAAATCATTAAGAGTCTTAGTTATTATCTCAATTTGTGCTCTAGAGATCTCAGCGAACAACAACAGATCATCTGTGAAAAGAAGGTGGGATATTGGGGGACTATCACGCTTAGCTCTAATCGGTTTCCACTCTCCTTCTTGTATACGATCCTCGATGACATAAGTAAGTCTTTCCATGGCAATAACGAACAGACATGGGGATATTGGGTCCCCCTGTCTTACCCCTCGAATTGGAATAAACGTGCTAGATTTGCACCTTTCCAAAGTAGCTTGAAAGTGGAAGATGAAATGCATGAAATGATAATTCTGTTTACTTTCTCTGGGATGCCGTACTCCTCCAATGTGTGATGCATGAATCCTCTATTTAGATGATCATACGCTTTCTCAAAATCTATTTTTATCGCCATAAATCTCTGTGTTTCCTTCATGCGCCACATGTCCCTTGTAACTTCTTTAGCGATAATGATGTTATCATGTATGATTCTACCTAGTACAAAGCTGGACTGGCAAGGAGAAATCCTTGTGGAAAGAGTGGGTTTGATCTTTTCAACTAAGATTTTTGTAGAAACTTTGTATGTTACATTACATAAAGCAATTGGCCTAAATTGAGACATGTACTCTGGTTGTTGTATCTTTGGAATGATGGCAAGTAAGGTTAGATTGACTTCAGCAATGCCATCAGAATTATTCCACAGATAGGTGATAAAAGCAACAAGAGAATCACCTATAATGTTCCAATTATTTTGGAATAAGAACGTTGGATATTCATCCTCACCTGGCGCTTTAAGAGCTCCAATCTTGAAGGTAGTTGTTTGCACTTTAGTTCTAGTTGGGATTCTCTGTATTGAGGCTTTGCTGCCATTATCCAATCTAGAAAGGTGTTTCTGGTATGCCAAATGAGTCTGTCTAAAACTTTTTTAGTGTACAAGTTTTTGTAGAAGTTCATGGCTATATCTTTCAACTCATCCACTTCTTCGCACCAGCTTTCATATTCTTTTCTTAGTTTTATAATTTGATTCTTCCTCCTTTTGATAATTATTTTGGTGTGACAGAATTTGGTGTTTTTATCACCCTCTACGATCCGTTGTTGTGGAAATTTTTGGAGCCAGAGAATTTTCTCCTGTTCCAAAATTTTCTCCAATTCTTGTTGCAGCTCCTTCTCTAACCTAGCAAGAAAGGAATTGTGTCTAATCTGTTTAGCAATCTCCTATTTTTTCTAAAAATATGCTCAAACACCTCAATATTTCATTTGTTCAAGCAATCGGTCAGTCTAACAAGGGCATAAGAAAGTACAGTTTCTTTTATCTAATTATCCTCAATAAGCTTGTCAAAATCAGGATGAGTCTTCCAGATTTCTTGAAAGCGAAAAAGCTTCTTCCTCCTATCAAGACGGTTAGGCTCCAAAGAGGTGAGAAGAGGGTGATAATCAGAGTTCACCCTGGGAAGGACCCTAACAACAGCATCCGGGAAGGTGATTCTCCAATCCAAATTGAAAAGTGCCGTGTCCAAGCGCTTGATTACTCTATCTATTTTGTCTCTCACCCCTCCTATCTACGTAAATTTAGATCCCGCATATCCAAAATTAATAAGAGCATTCTCATCAATCTATCTTTGGAAACTGCGGCAAGCCTGATTGTCAATAAAAGCACCCCCTTTCTTGTCACTTTCATTTGCAATGTCATTAAAGTCATCCACAAGGAGCCACGTATCTCCCATATCTCTAGCAATATCTTTGATATTCTCCCACAACTCCCTCCTTAGAGGTGCTTGAGGACTAGCTTAAATCGCTGTGAGGCACCATCTTCTCTTCTCCAGATCAACAACTTCTATATGAATGAATTGCTTGTGAGAGCTAATTGGCATGATAATCAGATTTGGATTATTCCACAATACTCAAATTCCTTACATTCTTCAATGAGGGAATAGCGAAATCCCATCTCCTTAATAATATTCCTTGCTCTTTCTCTACTAACTTTAGTTTCAAAAGAGTAAAGTGATGTCAGTATAATACTATTTATTTATTTCTCTAAGAGTGTGCATGGAAGACTTATTTGCACACCCCCTTATATTCCAAGCAAGCATATTCATGAAAACGAGAAACCAACATTTGTTTTTGGACGAGATATCAAACCAACATTGAATGAATAACGACGACTAAAGTACAAACTACAAAGTAAAAGACGTGTCGTAATAGACTTTTTCTTTTTTTTGGTCGGAGTTAGGGGTGTGCATGGCCCGGCCCGGCCCGAAAACTCGGCCTGGTCCCGAACACTTTAGGGGCTAATTTGATGATTTCATCGGGTCTAGGGCCGGGTATGGGTCTCAAAAGTAGACCCGGTCATTATTCCGGGTCGGGTCTGGGCCATAGCTCGGGTCACCCGAAATCGGCCCAGTGGCCTGATCATCATACATAATTAATATTTTGTGTTATTAGTGATGGATGATGGCTATTATTATGTGAAATTTAAGTATTGTAAATCTTAATATTTTGTGTTATTAGTCATTATATATAAGACTATAAGTTAATATTTTATGTTTAAAATGCATAAGACTTTAGACTAATGCATAATCTTGTGTTATTTGTATTGATTTAAATATTTGGTGTTATTAGGCAATATTAGTATTGATTATGGTTATACTTTAATTTTAGAGAAGAGTTAGTTCTTATTATATTTTTCTAAGTGAATTTTACCATGTCAAATAATGGTTGGAGTCTTGGAAATTTGGATATTTTTACATGCTAACTTACAAGAATGTATCAAGGTAATATAATGTTAACGGCCCGGTTTTCACCCGGTTTTTACCCGGTATAATCGTGGCCCGAAAGTGTATAGGTTTCATCGGGTCTAGGGTCGGATTCGAGTCTAACAAATAGACCCGGTATATATTTCGGGTCGGATCTGGGTCACATCAAATCCGGTTTCACCCGACCCATGCACACCCCTAGTCGGAGTAATAGATCTCAAAAGAACCGGCACGACGAATGAATTGTTTGGGCTTAGGCTTGGCCCTTGTGTCCTTTCTGGGCTTCGGACGCTCATATCCTCGTGTCCACAAAAAAGAAAATGATGATGAAGGAAAGAGTCTACCAAAAAAAAAGGAAGAAGGAAAGAAAACGGAAGGAGAGAGATTGGATTAGTAGGGGGAAATAATAACAAAGTAAACGGCCTCGATCATCATCTTAATCTTTATCGTAAGTTCTAAGAAGAGGATTAAGGATTCTCATCTTCCGAATAAGTCAACAAAAAACAAGAGATTTTTTGTTTCAGTATTTGCTTTTGGTTTTGCAGACTGAGAGTGAGATGGGACTCTTATCACTTACATTCCATCCTTCTCCCGCTTTCAATCCCTCGATTTTTACGCTTCCTCCCCACCGCTACCACCGCCCTTCTTCACTCGCCGTCAGAGCCACTTCCGCCGCCGGCACCCCGCAGCCTCTTCTCCAAGTCAATGACCTGAGGGCGAAGATCCTGGAATCCGGCGTCGAGATTCTCCACGGCGTCAACCTCACGGTCAACGAGGGAGAGGTTCACGCCATCATGGGAAAGAACGGTTCCGGGAAAAGCACTTTTGCTAAGGTACCTTCATTTCCTAAATTCTTTCATTTTTAGCTGAATTTTTAGTCTTCTGCTCAAGATGGTTGATCAATTGAAGTCTACGCTATTCTGTGTATCGATGAAGAATTTTGATTACTGTAAAGCTAAGGAATTTATGATGCTATGATATGCCATACATGGAATGAAAGTGAATAGGGGAAAAAAAAAGAGTTGATTCGATTATTATGGATTTTCCTTTCGCAGGTTCTTGTGGGTCACCCTGATTATGAGGTTACTGGAGGCAGTGTTGTGTTCAAAGGGGAGAATTTGCTTGAAATGGAACCCGAGGAGCGGTCACTAGCTGGTCTTTTTATGAGTTTCCAGTCCCCTGTTGAGATTCCTGGTGTTTCTAATGATGAGTTTTTGGTCATGGCATATAATGCACGGAGGAGAAAGCTTGGCCTCCCTGAGCTTGGACCACTCGAGGTGGGTCGTCTTTTGTCTTATCGGGCTGTGCATGGTTCCAGTTGTTTCTGATATTGTTTGTTGAGCTGAATATGTGGTTCTGTCTTGCAGTGCTTCTCTTACCTGATGGAGAAACTCCAGCTTGTTAACATGAAGCCGGACTTCCTCAATAGGAATGTCAATGAAGGATTCAGTGGTGGAGAACGCAAACGCAATGAAATTTTGCAGCTTGCGGTACTGTTTAAGTCCTAGTTTCTTTATTGTAAGTTGTGATTGAATCATTAGTGTTTGTTCTGTCCTAACTTCTTTACTTTTACCTCCATCCATGGTGCAGGTTTTGGGGGCAGACTTGGCTATTCTGGACGAAATTGATTCTGGATTGGATGTTGATGCACTCAGAGATGTTGCAAGTGCGGTCAATCGTATACGTGCCCCAAAGAATTCTTTGATGATGATAACACACTATCGAAGAATACTGGATCTTTTAAATCCCACACATGTCCATGTTATGGTAAGTTGCAACTGATCTTCCACTATATAAGTTTTGAACTTAAAGAGAATGGATAAGATTCAGAGTGAAGTTAGACAAGATTCCTTCTCCCTATTTTCTCATGAAGTTTAGAGAAAAATGTATCTTAGGTGTTGACACTTAGTATGAATGCACTCGTGCTGCAAAATAACACGAATGAACCTTTCCTATTATGAAATTTCAGGACAAAGGGAAAATTGCGAGGACAGGCGACATATCCATTGTAGAAACTATTGAGACTGAGGGATATGAAACAGTTGCAGCTTTGACCTAATAAATCTTGTAAGGGTATTATCTGGGTGTAAATTTGTTGTGCTTGTTCAATTTAAATTCACTTCTTATTCACCTTGTATTATAGATGTTCGCCTTTCTCTTTTAGGAGCATTCTTGGAAATAGACAATATATAATTAGGAGCAACAATTAACCATAATATATTAAGAGTAAAATATATAGGCCTCACAAAAAGTAGTCATCTAGAGCTTTCATTTCAATCTGATATCTATATTCATTCTGACATGATATTGGTATATGACTGTATGTTAAGTACCTGAGGAAAGTGTGAAACCACACATTATTTAATGTTCGTAAGTCATGCTTGATGCCCAACTAATATATTGGCATAAAGATTGCAATGTTAAAGAATTAGTATGTGTGTGTGTGTATATATATATATAGGGATTGGGCTATATTTTATACATTGAAATGAGTTTCTTAGTGTTGCTTTTCTCTGTTCCTATATGCTCTAAGATAAGAAAACTTAAACCTTGAAGGTTGAATAACATTCCATCAGACATTAGTCTCTATTAGGACCCTTTTCTAGTTTTCTTTATTTGTTAATATTTTATATATTGAAAAATCAGTTGCTTTCAGAATCCTTTCTCTGCTCCAGTTTGCTAGAAGATGAGCAAACCTTTTGAAGGTTGAATCTCATTGCATCGACATTAATCTCAATACCATCATCGCAGATTATGAGCAGAATAATATTTTCTTTCAGGCACACTACTGGGTAAGTTCATCCATGTTGTCTTGAAAGATGTTCTTTTCCAGGTTCAGCCTTTCTTGGCATTGCATTCTTAGCCATCTAAGTTTTTAAGCTGTTCTCAAACATATTTGACCGAGTTACCTGATGTTGCCTGTTATATCTTGATTTTTCGTATACATTTATTGATTATTATTTCTTAAGTAAGGATGGTGAGAGGAAGTAGTTATATTTATTGTAGTTTCCCCAGTTCTGTTCTTAAGTTGCCAATCTTTGTTGTAGGTATGTAAGCAATGTTAACTGAAGCGATTGCACTTATACTCTGCTTTCTCCTTTGATTCTGTGTAAAGCTCGTGTTGGCTGATGTGATGTGTTCACCACTTAGGATATTAATCTTCTGGGCATTACCATAGGCATTGATACAGAAATACAATAATACTGTTAAACTATGATATGAATCTACTTAATTCTCAACAGAGCTATTAGCGTGGATATTTTGAAGTTTTGTTTGCCTCTACTTTATAGTTAGACAGGCTTTTATTTATTCATTTCATGTTATTAATTGCAAATTTGGCTCTGTCATGCTACGTTTGCTGCGAGTGCAGTTTAAATTTATATTTTGTAATATCTCAATCTCTTGTTAGTGTTCGCATTAGCCACATACTATTTTGATCCAGAAATGTTAAGAGACTATCAGAATTTATTGATTCTGGCCATCACTTAGCAATCAATTCAATTACTTTAGTCTAATTCCTTTAACTTAGTAATCCAACAACATACTTTATTCCATACTTTTAAACATTAATGACTAACCGATGGTTAAAAGCAATAAATTCTGATAGCACTCTAGCCTTCTTCATTTTGATTAACCTCGTATGTTTAATGTCATTCAATCTCTTTTTTTTTTTTTTTTTTTTTTACCCTTTTTGATGAGAATTTAAATAGGAATTATATTTGCCAAGGAAAGTTAGCACATGCAAACCAATTTGGATTGATCTAGTAATTAGTTTACTAGTCCGCTTAAATAAGTATAAGTGTCTGAATCTTATTTTGTGCAAGTAGTAATTCATTGGTCAATATTAAACTCTTAAGTGAGGTTTAAATAAGCATAAGGTTAGTCCTTAACATGTTAAACTAAAAAATACTATGAAAATCCGAAAAAAAAAAAAAAAGAAAAAGAAAGTTAGCACAAGCAGCAATGGCTCAACATTTACAAATTATTCTTTGATACTTGATCAAGAAATGCGTGTTGAAATAACTTTAAAATTTTAATTTTAATTAATTTCTAATTATTTAACAAAAATAAACATAAAATTCTGAATTCTATACTTTTCAAATAAGGCTCTAAACAAAATTGGAATTTTTTTTCTTTTTAATCAGTTTGTCGATTCCATTATCATCAATATTGGAAATTTTCGATAGAATTAGAGTTAGCTTAATGCAACTGACAGAAAAAATAAACGAAATATGTCAACACTCCATGAATAGTAGGTTGATCCCCAATCCGGTTTTTGGGTCAATTTAAACAAGTCTAATTGCAAATTATACACGCTACTTTAATTTTCTTGTATAAATGGGCTCAAACCTCAACCTTATAATTCTCGTCATACAAATTATTTTCGTTCAGTACCAACATTATTGAGGAAGTTGACAAAATTGATTTCTCAAATGAGAAGACTACAAACATCGTAAAGCAAGGAGAGAAGTGAGATTGGAGTAACAAAATGAGTGGGAGTTAACCAAAAATCCTCTAGGTACCCATAATTGATCTAAACTAAAGCTGTACATCTGATCAATAGGATTGCCTGTAATATATATCAACGAGAAAATAGATGCAAAAAGAAAAGGATTTCGACATACACAGTACTGTCTTTGCCATATTGCTGTCGGATTGAAATTTAGGAACCAAGTTGAGCCAGCAATGTATCTCTGATCAAATAAAAGAACACCACTGGCGCATCCGGGTGCAGAACAAGGAGTTCCAGTATTTCATTTCAATTGCAATAATATAAATGCCTTTATCTCAATATATGGAAGCACGTCAGCAATGACCATGATTGCCTGAAAGAGAAAAACCACATATGGCTATCAAACACCGAAAATCTCAGCAACAATCAATCGCATATGGTTCCCCTATTTAAGCTACAAACGAAACCTATAACAATTTAGCAACTCAGGATGTCACGTGGTGTATTATGTGACAATGTTGAAAGTATCTAAACACTTACCGATTCCCTGCTTCTTCTGAGGACGACCTCTGTCAAGGTAGGGAGCAATTATGGCATCTAACTTCACCAACCAGAGAGCAAGGGCTGATGATGTATGGGGCATTAATGCAAAATATGCAATGATTTCTTGAACAACTTTATCTGGTAAGTTGCACTCAAACAGCCAGTGCTTGTTTATTGCACCAACGAAATCAGAGAGAACCTATAAGATTAGGAAATTGAAAAGGAAATAATAGGTCAGTTGTGAGAAATATAATTTCAGGCACATAGCGAAATTCCTTAAAGCAGAAGGCTAAAAACAAAACCTGCAAAAGCTCAACTAAAGATGAAGTGCGCCTGAGTCGTTTAACCCATAGCTTATGAGCAGATTTCCTCCAAGCACCTACCAAGGCATCTTCAGGCATAACAGACTGCACAAAGGGCAACAGAGCAATGGGAAACAGAAAAATCAAACTTCAAAATATCAATATGCATAACATATATGCAAATCACTGCAAGTAATTAATATTAAAAATATCAGGAAGCTGGAGAAGCAGTGAAAGGGAGAGGATGACAAGCATTCACAAAGCATTGGTGTGCACACTTTGGATCAGAAGTAACAAGCTATCCCATATACTTCCCTCAAACAGAGATACCATCGAAAGCATATCAGGTGGCACAAAGTAAATATATCCACACAAAAGCACAACACCACTTTCTAATTTTCAAAAATTTTGGTATATTTTCCCTTGTTTTTGCATGAAAACCTTTCATTTGTGCCCATAATCTACTACAACATTATACAATATATCCAATTCCAAGGCAGCATGTAAAACAGATGAATGACAATTTACCTCAATAGCATAAATTGCAGCTTTCAGTGATTGAATCTGTGATGATAGAACTTTATGATTTGGAAATGTATTAACATCCTCTTTCTGACAGCATGTAGCTCTGTGAATGGCGTATCTCTCTTCTAGATCAAAATCAAGCTCAAATGTGGTATGGCAAATCCTGCAGTGTCTCTCGTCTCTCCAATAAAGATCATGACAAGTCAGACATTTCGCTAGAGAATCAAGATAAGACCTTCTACCATATTTTACAACGTTAAGATCTAAATAAAAGGATCCCCAAATCCAAGAATCATATCCTTGAGCACGGAGCCACTTTTGCACTTGTTCCTCACCCTTCTTTCCAGCTTCAATAATCACAGCCCCTGCTGAAGGTAGTGTGTCTTTTGCAGTCTCAATCAGATTCAGATTGTCTACATCAGATACCGGGGAATAACTGTCTTCTGAAACCATATCCAGCTCAGATTGATCAGAATGCAACATAGAACCCATTCCAGTACTGTTAACCTTAATCCTAGACATAAATCTGCATAGAGATGCTTGCCGCTTTTCCAGAGATTCAATGAGATGAGCCTCCCGTTTCCCTCTATCATCTAACACTGATAGCAAGGCACATAAGGCCTGCACACAGGATAACCAATACAAACAATTATCATCACCTGAATAGTAATGCATATAATAGACACACTAGGCTAATAGAATGTTTTAGCTAAAATTCCTAATTGACTAGAAAAAAAAATTCAGTAATCAAGAAGAGCTATGTACAATAATAATCTTATAAGTTCACCTCTTCAGTATCAATCACTTCCCAGTGACCATCTTCAGAAGATTCAAAGTAAACCCTCCTGTGGCCAGGATCATCAGCATTACAAGGGCCGAGGAAAAGCCAGTATCTATTGTAGCGACGATCAGATCCCAAAAATACTGATTGAATGGGATGTGAATCAATGGACCCTTTTTCCTTCTCCCCCTGGTTACTGGAATTTGAGATTAAGGATGTGGAATCTACTGGACATGGTAGAAAAGATGAGTTCAATTCTTTTGCATGTTGCATTTGTCCAATCTGGTACCAAAATGGTCCCGGCTTCTTTATTGACGATGCTCTTTTTATTTTTGCTCCAGAACCATGTTGGATGCTCGAATGGCAGTCAGCTGTGATTTTTGTTGGGTCCTGTAAGAAAGATCATTTAGTATCAGAACTTTATGGGATAAGATGAATACTTCAATTTGAGACTGAGAGCAGGATTACAATCCAAGGCCAAAAAAGTTCAGTAGTTTACCTTCATCCTGATGCTGGAACCAGAGGAAAGAAGATCAGTTAGAGCAGCCAAAGCATTCAATTTTTCTTCAATTTTCAAATCTGAATATTCACTCTCCATCAGTCCTAACAACCATATTTCTCCTGGATGGCTCTCATCAATTTCAGTATATACTTTCAGCATATTATTCTTGGTTTTATGACCGTTAGCACACTTCAGTTTTCTCATGTTGCCGCCTCTTGAATCATTTTCAAAATCATCATCACTGCTAAACGTATCATTGTAATTGATTTCATCATCAACACTCCCAGCATCCTCCATATCTGATTGAGAATCATCTATGTCCTTCGTAACAGTGCTCATACGCACACGATATGCAGATGGTGAAATCTTTTCAAATAAAGTAATATCACTTGAAAGTGTGGAACATATTAAAGATTCCAGGTCCCCAGTTGTGCCATCAAGGTATAATTCTACAATCTGCAAAACATCAAAATACAGTTGAAATTAAACAATAGCATCTTAATATTTCAAAAAATCTAATAACAACAATCATGAAGATATTTTAAGGATTTGGATCCTCTAAAGTTTGAATTTCACTTTAGAGAGTAAAGTGTGATCTTCTACCCTTGAATAGTTTCTCTTTCATATTTATTATTGGTCCCACCTATGAAATCAATGGTGAGGGATCACACTTTACTCTCTAAAGTGAAATTCAAACTTTAGAGAATCCAAATCCATATTTTAAAATAGGCAGTAGTATCTCCCATCAAACTTGTACTTTCCTCTTTCTAAATCACTTTCTTGAAACTGGTTAATTTCTTAATTTCCAAATTAAAATAGGACAAACATCATACAGCACACGCTTGGTTACCTGTTTTAAGTTTGCTAGCTCAGATACCTTGCATCCATTGTTTCCTCGCTCTGACAAGATTTTAAACAACTCTCCCTTCAAGGTGCCAGGGTGTAGGCCATAGTTTACAAAAAGATTCAACTCCTATAGAACATAGCATATGTATGTTGTAGCATTAGCTATGAATAGTAGTAAATATATGTATGGAATATAATATTTGAATATTATTTTATTTCATCTTAGTATATAGTAAAGTAGACAAAGGATAAGTAAACCTGTGTTTTCCAATAATAAGTTAATAACAAAAGTATTTGTAATATAATGGTTCGTTTACATCTAAATTAAACTGATCTTGTCTGAAATACCTTGCTAAGTGCCTCTCTTCGTAAGGCCCCTTGCTTTGAACCAAATCCAGAAGCAACAAGCACTTGACGAAGTATTTCAACCCAAGTAAGAGCATTCAGAGAACTTCTCCAGCAGTCTACAGAATATTCTTGACTTTCAACCTGTCAAATCATTATTAAAACCATGTAAAGGATTCTTATCTTGAGCGATAATTGACTACTGTGAGCTATTCTGCATAATAGACAACAAGGCGTAAGATATCACGACCACACAAATATGAGGTAAAGGTACTCACTGAATGAAGCAATGCAAGAAAATTGCAGGACTTATTTAAATGAGGTGAAAAACCATTGGTAAGCTCCACTTCAATGTCAGATAGAAGAAGTGAGAGAAGGGCTATGTGAGTCTTTCCAATTAAAACTGAGTCCTGGTAGACATATCCACCAATGTAAGCCATTTTTCATAAACTGGAAAATTAAACAAAGAAACTGGAAATGCTTCTGAAATATAATCCTGGGTCAAGAATGACAAATTACCTTATCATGAAATGCTTGAACAAACTCATCCAGAGTGAATGGGCATATATTGACTACTGTAGCATATGTATAAAGGAAATGAAAAACCTGCCAAACAGAAAGTTAGTTCTACAACAGTTTGAGTCAATTGTAATTAAAATAAGTTTCAAAACAATAAGAAATGAAGCAAGATCATATTCTCAATAAAGTAAGCTTAACAGTCTTAAATAATCAAAGAGGGAACGTATTCCAATTCATAGCAAACAGATATTGTAGGGTAACAAATAAGATCCCAATTACTCAAACATTCAAAAGGGGCAAAGAATGAGATAGTAATAGGATAGAAAGTGACAATAGAAACCTTCGCTCAAAATTATTTTAACATCTTTCTGGAATATGAGACAATTGCCAGAGCAGAACAACAATGACATCAGATCTCACCCAGATAAATGACCCCACTAAGTATAAGAACAAAACATATACTAATATGAAGATCTAATATGAGAAACTAGGAAATAAAGGGGCCTACCCACCTATGATTGGTGAATCTTCTAGAGAAAAGAAAAAACGCTCACGATATATAGTTCTTAATATAAACAATTAAATCTTTCATTTACGTCTGTAAATATGTCAATTAGATTTTACACTTTTATCTAACATGGCAGCCTTTATTCAGCACCAACGTAAAAATGTATACTATACAAGGGTAACTCAAAGAAATGTATAGAGAAGTGCATCTGCACATAGGTACAAATATAGCAGAAGAACATATGCATTCACAAAAAAAGGATCTCTCAAGTCAAAAAAGTTGATCATATGCACCTTAAATAATTTCTTCACAATTTCTGGAGAGGAATCCCAAGGTTGCAAACAGATAGGTTTCTTCATTTTGACAGTATCTGGGGGGAACTTAACTAGCACATCTGTAAAGGACCCAGGCAATCAGTGACTGCTAATAATCAGAACATTTCAGATTCATGCAGTCACTAGAACAAAACACATACGTTTGGGGGAAAGTTATTCCTGCAAAAGTTACCTTTGCAGAGTGCGCAACCAAACATTCCACTTGCAGCAAGATGATCAGAACACAACAGCATATTGGTTCCTGCTCGGAACTCTCTCATCTCAAGCTCCTCATCATCGACTAACATTGAAATTTGATCAAATCCCTCCTCAAATATTGCGCTATCCACCTCAAGTTCACATTTTTCCTTCAATGACTGGTTCTGAGTTACATATAGATTAGATTTCCCCTGCCAGATAAAAGCAAGCTGTAATCTTGCGAAGTCCAGCAAAATCAACCAGAATACTGAAAAACTCAACATTTTATTTACCATTTGTCTTTGTATGGAAAGTTTCCTCTTGTCCTGAGACTTATTTATCCTGTGCTGTGTTTTATTTCTTCTGTTCTCACGAACTGGTTTCTGTACCATAGACTTTGAGACTAGATGAGTGCCTTGCTCTCGGCTATCAAAATCAAAGTCATTTGGAAGGTCTTCAGCATAAGGATTGGTTGCCCTCCAGACTGTCATCAAACCTTTGCCCATACCATGTTTCTTCACTGATGTTTTCTTATTAAAGCTTGGGTGACTTCCACATGCACTCTTGGAAACCTGAGGAAAAAGGAACTGAGATAGGGTGTCACAAGAAACTTAAAAATTCATCCTCACGATAATAAAAGTTACCTTTCTCATTTTGGCGGGCCCGTAGTCCTCTACATATGAAGGAGTGTAACTCTCTGACCCTAAGCAATCAATGACAAAGTTATTCAACACAACACAACTTCACTCCCTCAATCTCCACTCTCAAATAAAGAATAACAAATTAATTAATTAGCTATTAATCCGTTGCTGTTCAAACTACTGCAATTAAGTCATTGTTTAAAACAACCCAATATTGCAGTTTTGGCAGTCTCTGCAGCTGAATAGCAACTACTACCATGGCTCTACTTGTACAAATCACAATTTAAAATAATGGCTTATAAAAGAAGAACGAACAAATTAATTAACAAATCAGTAGCATAAACCAGAGAGAGGAAGGGAGAGAGAGACGCACGAGAAGGAAGATAATCAAATTCGAGACCAATAGGAGGACCATCGCTCCTCAAATTATCATAGTCCGTTGTAAAAAATTCCTGAAGACGCTTATGCTTCTTCTTTCTACTAACTCTCCCTGTTACAGCCATATCGTAAGTTGAAGGCGAAGGAGCGTTAGAGTTCTCCTTCTCTCTATGCCGTTGCTGTTGTTGCATCCTTCTAGAAGCTGCGGCGGCGATTCCGAACAGGCTTTTACCAGCACCGGAACGAGGTGGCACGATCACTCCATTTTCTCCCTCCTCCGTCTCCATTCCCGTCCGTGCTGTTAGGTGCTTCTTCTCATCTGCACCGCCACAAACAAGAAATGGAAGGTGTTAATGGAAACTAAAAAATTAGATGAAAATTATCAGCGGGAAATGCGTTTATGCAGTGCTACGAAGATCAATGACTGAACTGAGCTGAAATTAAGTGATTCCGCGAAATTTGGATTAGTGGAGTGAGTGTGAGCTAAGAAGATATAAGGAGAATGAACTTGTGCAAATGTGAGAGCAATTGACCTGAATTGCAGCTTCGACAGTGTGTTTGGGAAATGAAATGAGAGAGGAAAATGAAATGGTGTGTTTATTATAAAAAGTCGAAGAGAAGAGAAGGAATGGAAAGGGGATAATGAAGAAAGTAGTCTCAGATGAAGTAGGGAAGTAGGGTTTTGGGTTTTACGAAACAGAAATGAAATATCTACGTTTATTTTTCCTTTTTACCAATTAGTATCTGTAATCACTAATCGCGCTAATATCTGACCACAATATCAGTACTCAGCAGCACTAGCACCCATTGTCTTTTGTTCTTTATTTTCAGAATCGGGCTTTCTTTTTCCCTCCTTTGTTTGGGCTTTTTTTGGGTTATATATAATCGCATAGCCAATAGGCGATAGCCCTTCTCTTAACATGCTCCTCCAATTTGTTGGGCTCAATTTAAGCCCGTGTACGGTTTGGGAGTTTGTCCTCAACTCAGAACCGGTTTTAATTCACGTCCAACAAAAAAAAAAAAAAAGAACTAGTTCTAAACTTTTAATTGAATGACAAAATATATAGTATTGAGGCAGGGTGTGTGGGAAATCAGTTTGCCACTTTGCCTCATATTAAGCCACAGTTAGAATCGATTCTCACTTCGAGTATCAGTTGGATTTAGTGTGTATGAGCTGGTATGTACAAACAAAAAAAGATAAAATATAGTGTTTTTTATATATTGCTAATGACAGGTCATCTTAAGTAATTTTTAAAATTTTTTTATTTATTTTTTTAGATTTTAATCAAATATTCGAAATTAGAATAGTATTTATGTGTTTTCACGAGTTTTTAGGCTCAAAATCAGCAAAAATCGAAGTTTTTTTACAAAGAAATCACAAGTACAGATAAATCGTGACTTAAGAAACAAAACCATGCCATAAAAGGCTAACTTGGACACCCAAAGGCACCCAAGCAAGCACGCCGAGCAGACAAGGGCCCACGCCTGGCGGCCAAGGGCATACGCCATGCGGCTAGCTCTCCATGCTCAGCGGACAGCACCTATACCCAGTGGACAACACCTACGCCCAGTGCACCCACCTTTCTCCCTTCATCCACCGAGCGTCCTCCAAGCACTCCATACACACGTCCGGCGCGTGTCCTCCCTAGAAGGTGGAATTTTGGGCTTTTGCCCAATTTTCTCTAATGCAAATCCAAATTAAAGACAATTTCAACTTTCAAGAAGTAACAATTAAGACTCAAGCTTAATTATCTACATTATTAGAAGTCTTAATCACATCTAAAATATTGAAGACTCTAGAAGATTACTTATTAATTCTTTCTAGAAACATAAAGGATTTCGTCGTTATAATTTGATTTGAATTATTATTATTTTGATTTTGAAATTGAAGTCAATAATTAGTTATCTTATCTTTTTCTCTAACAGATGAGATTAGGATAGTTTGAATTTGAATCCTAGAATTAGGATATAAATAAGTGAACCTTGTTTAATGAGGGGAATATTCCGCTCCTCAACACAATTTTCTTCTTGTTTTTCTTTCATTCCATGGGTAACTAATTCTTTGTCAAAGGGTTAGAAGCTCTGTTTATATTTTCTATGGATTATGAATCTACGTTTATTTTATTTTGAAGTCTTACATTGATTTCATGATTGAGTTATTCGTTCTTCATTCGGATTAACATCATCGAAAGGTATACAAGTCCCTTTTGAATTCTTTTAATTTAATTACAAAATTTGATAATTGAATTAAAGGTTGAAAACTCTTTCACATGACTCTTTGAATTCAGTTAGGAATAGTGGTTCAATTAGTGTGCGACATATGCATGATTTTCAATCACTCTAATTTTGAATAAGTGACATATAATTTGGATTAGAACAATTTTTGAAAATTGTGTTTTCTTCTAAGGTTACTGAACAGGACTAGCTTGAATACGTGACATATAATTCGATCTAAGGACTACTTTTAAATCCTATTAGAAATTGAATTAGTTTTTGTGCTTAAACTCTTTAATTAATTAACTGACAACTATTTGATTGAAGAGAATCTGAGACACCATGGAATTGGAAATTAGTTACTAAAGATTTGTCATGAAAGATATTTGCATACTTCAAAATAAGCAAACAAGGTTTAGTTTTCCTAAAAGCAAATACATCTCCGAAGCCCTTGACTCTCACCATTATTGTCTTCTCTCGATCAACATCCAAGTTCACTGTCTCTCAAGCACTCAAGATTCCAAGCAAGATACAAGTTTTGCCCTCATCAATCCAGGTTATTTTAATCTAATTAGATATTTAATCTGATATTTACTTGCTCAGTCCTTTAATTCTTGTGGGAATGATATCCACTCACCGAGGTATTATTTGTACGATCCAGTGCACTTGCCGGTATCCGTGAACTTTACTTTTCGCTCATCAAGTCTTTGGCACCGTTGTCAGAGATTAATTGAGATTGACAACATAACGTCTGGTTAAATCCTAACTTAGATCTTGTTTACTTTCTTTTATTTTATTTCACTCTTTGTTTCTTTATTTTCTTTTCTTTTCTTCTATGTTTTTTGTCTTTCCTTTTCTTTTCTTTAGTCTTATTTCTTTAATTCTTGTATACTGTAAGGTACGTTTGATCTTGTTTTTATTGCTCATGCAAGGGAAAGAGGAAAAAAGAATGACGACTGATAATAAAAGTGTAATTCGATTAGGAATGATCTCACTTCTTTTTCTCAAAAGGAGAGCGAATCATTCTATGAAGAATGAAAAAGGTATAAAAAACTGTTCGAAGGATAAATAAAGGAATCAACCTTAAAGTCAAGTTTGATCTGAAACTCAGAGACTATCCAGAAATTTCAAGCGAGATAGTAAGAAGAAAGTGGAAAATCTTGGCTAATCCTCTCGAGTAATTGGGAGCCACTTTAGTCCGAAAGTTCTATGCCAATGCATGGAAAATAACCAAGGATGCAGTTGAAGAATTCAAGAGCTATGTACGGGGAATGAATATTGATTTTGGTTCCAAGAGTGTTAGAAGAGTTCTCCGCATCCCTCCTTAACCTCATAACTTGGGGGATGATTACTATGATTATGGAATAAGGCTGAACGGAGATAAACGGTTGGAAAAAGTCCTCCAAGATATTTGTCTTCCGAACACGCGGTGGACGATGAGTACAAGTGGAGAGCCACTCACACTTAGAAGGACCCAACAGATCCATGTTGTTAAAGGATGGTTGGACTTTTTTCAGCATAACATAATTCCAACATCCAACCATTCTGAAGTAACAATAGAAAGAGCAGTCCTTATCCATTCCATCATGAGGGGAGAAGAGGTAAGAGTAGAGGAACTCATCCCCTACTATATAAGCTTCTTTGCGGAGAATGGGGAAACATGAATGATAAACCATAATTTTATGGTAAATTTTAGGTTGAATTGAGTGGATTTTATCAACTTATCTTGTATGTATTTATTCATTGAAATAGCACGATTTTGTAATTTCTTCCTAAATTGTGCTTAAGAGTAAAACATGCTTTTTAGGCCTTTAAATTATTAATTTTAATTCACTTTAATTCTATTCGATGCCTTGGTTTGTTTATTAATTTATTTAGGTTTAGAAGGCAAAGATTGGATTGAAGAAGTGAAGAAAAAGAATGTAAAGTGAAGAATTCATGAAGAAATGAAGTTTGGAGCATTTTATGGCCATGCGTATGCATGATTGATGGCACAAAATTCACTTACGAAAACACGTGGCTGGCAATTTCAGGGCCTTTTCAAGCCTAATTCTAGCTCAGTTCTGAAGTATTTCAAGCCAAACTCAAGAAGGATCAAGGGAGGAGAAATTAGAATAGTTTTAGGCCATGTTTTAAGTTAGAATTCTATCTCTCTCTTCTCTCTAGAATTTAGGGTTTTAGGTTTAGTTTTCTCCCCATATTTAGGTTTTGATCTTGTTTTAATTTAGTTTTCCTCACTTTTTATTATTCTAGCATCTTAATTCTCTTAGTTTTACTTGTTAATTTCTCTATTTTGTTGCTTTTAGTTTCATGAACTCTTGTTAATTTTGGTTTTTTTTAATGCAATTTGATATCTTATGTTTTCTTGATGCTTGTTTGAGTTATTGTTATTGTTTTCTTGTATTTGGTCTTTTTAGATTTTATTATTATTACAAATTTACCATGTTTTATTTTTATGCCTTCCAAGTGTTTGTGAAAATGCTTCTCTTAGTTTTAGGGTAGATTTTTACACTCTTGGCTTGGAATTGAGTAATTGAGGTGACCTTGAGTCACTAATGTCCAAATTGATTGATAATTTAGATATTTTAATTAAGGGTTAAGTACTGTTTTTGTCCCTAAGGTCTGGGGTGAAAATCAAATTCGTCCCCCGACCTTTTTTTGTTATTAAAATCATCCTCAACGTTACAAAACGTTATAAAATCATCCTTTTGTCCATAAATAACATTTTTTGGACAATTTTGCCCTTCAAAAAAAATTCTCCCCATCCTCACCACTAATCCCCTGCATCATTAGTCATCACCACTACCACACCACTCTTTAATCTGAACCCATTACAACACCACCCCTTCATCCAAACAACACCAACAATGGCAACAACAACTCAAATACCCTTCATCATCATCTTCCTCCCTTAACCTCCTCACTCTACTGTTTAACATTCTTTTGTCACATGGAATTAGACCATCAATAGCAGCACCAGCAGCCGGCAGCGCCCACGGGTGTGGAGAATATTCCGGCAACGTTGAGCCACAGCGGTAGGTTCATCCAATACAGCATATTTGGAAACATATTCGAAGTCACCGCCAAATACATACCCATTGAGCATTGAGTTCCAAAGTACCAAATCTCTAAGAGGCAATTCCTCAAACATCTCATGTGCATCCATCACCAACCCAAATTTCATATAAGTATTAATCAGAGCACTCCCCACAAGCACATCCAACTCGAATCCAAACTTAAACAAAAATCCATGAATCTTCTTAACCTCCAAATCCTCCACACAGGCTCTTATCACACACGAGAATGTGTACTTATCCGGAGTGACACCCAGATGGCGCATTCGCTTGTAAACCAAGAAGCCATCCAAGGAAAGCCCATTCCCAACAAATCCAACAATGACAGCATTGTAGGCGAAGACATTCTTATCAAGATCGGTGGAGTAGTTGAAGACCTTGAAGGCATTGCTCATAAGGGTGCCTTCGAGTACTTTTTTTGTTGTTTTTCTGTTCGTTTTAGGTGGGATAGGTGGGGGGTAAGGGAAGGGGTGGGGGGTGGGGCGGTTTATTTTATTTTTAATATTTTTTATTTTTGTTTAAGGGTAAAATTGTCCAAAAAATATTATTTCTGAACAAAAGGATGATTTTTTAACGTTTTGTAACGTTGAGGATGATTTTAATAACAAAAAAAGGTTGGGGACGAATTTGATTTTCACCCTAGACCTTAGGGACGAAAATAGTACTTAACCCTTTAATTAATCTTATTTTCATTAACGAGTAAGACCTATGGATTGAGAATGATTAAGCTCGGTTGACTTATCTCATCATTAGAGGTTGACTAATTGGGTTCACTCTTGTAATTATCATGTCGTGGTTAGTGACACGAGAGTCGTTG
Organism: Arachis ipaensis; assembly: GCF_059453495.1. Taxonomy (NCBI): domain Eukaryota; kingdom Viridiplantae; phylum Streptophyta; class Magnoliopsida; order Fabales; family Fabaceae; genus Arachis; species Arachis ipaensis. The sequence goes on from NC_142438.1 coordinate 94,369,738, forward strand.
ATGTCCAATATTGATTGATGATTTAGGGTTGTTATTTGTTCTTGTTTCTATTGACGAGTAAGACCTATGGATTAAGATTGACTATGCCTATTTGACTTTCTCCCAATGTTAGGGATGACTAAACGGGATTAACTCTAGGTAATCGCCATGATTGTGGTTAATGACTTAGTTAGGAAGCTTTGATTCTCAATCCTTGCCAGGAGTGTCTTTTAGCATTTATATTCCCTTTAGTTATTAGCTTTACTTTCGTGCAATTTATTTTCTTGTCTGTTTATTTGCAAGCCCCTATTATCATAACCGATAATATGCATACCTCACTGCAATTTTTTTGAGAGACGACCCGAGATCTAATACTCTCAGTTTTTATTGGTTTGCATTTGTGACAAATAAATTAAACTTTGATACGGGTCAATTATTGGTTCGAAACTATACTACTGACGAAGCAATTCTTTTATTGAGAAAATTCTAAACCAATGTTTGGCCCACGTCAAGTTTTTGATGCCGTTGCCGGAAAATTGCAATGTGTGCTAGTTATTAGTTATTGTTCGTATGTTAATATTGTAAATAATTTGCTTTTTATTTGTCTGCTTGTTTGTGTTAGTAGCTAGGATTTTGTTCTCTTTGTTTCTTAATAGTTTTTGTTTTTGTTTTCTCTTGTTACTATGAATTCTCATCTGTTTAGCTAAATCTGGTTACAACTATGTTGTAGGAATTTGATGGATTGCATTATCTCTACAAAAAAAAGGCCTGTTGGCACACTTTTTCCTTGCCACGCTTTTAAAGCGTGGCCAAAAGTAGTCAATGGCTACTGATTTGTGATTTGGCCACGCTTTTTTTTGCCACGCTTTTAGAGGGAAACCGGCACACTTTATGAGGGTGACCACTTATTTGTGATTTGGCCACGCTTTTTTGCCACGCTTTTATAGGAAAATAACTATGTTTTAAAAGCGTGGCTAGTTTGTCTTCCAATGGTCACGCTTCAAAAGCGTGCCCATATCATGTATTTATTTAAGCACCTTACAAAAGCGTACTGATAGAGTCTCTCATCCCCCAAAAAATTTAATTTCCCACCCATTTTTTCCACACATTACTTTTTTCTAAGTTTTAATTTTTAATCCTAGAAGTGACAACATACACTTCACTTTATTTCCAAATTCACTTTAATCCCAAAGAAGCCGTCGCACCCAGTGATGCGTGAGCATCATTCTTATCTTTTCCTAGTGAATTTGCATGTAATTTATTGAGTTTAATCAAGAATTAATTACCTTTTAGTCACTATGGATGTTACTTTGAGTCGTGTGCAATTCTGTTTATTTTAGGTAGCATTTGGCTGGATTTGATGGAGTTTTCGCAGAAAAAGAGAAGAAGGCGAATGATGCTATCAACCCTGACCTCTCAACACTCAAACTTGAATAACTCGAGCTACAGAGGTCCAATAGAAATGATTCCAATGGCGTTGGAAAGCTAACTTCCAGAGCTTTCCAATGATATATAATAGTCCACACTTCTCTCCCACCAATTCGGCCAAGGCTGCGCCTAACATGAGATTTCTCAAGTTAGGCGCAAGACAGCATAAACAACACGCATCAATTAGCGAGATTCCAAGTAAGGCGCATGAATCCTTAAGTTAGGCGCAGCATCCCTCACTTAGCTCTAATCCATGCTGCCATGATCAAGTAAGGCGCATGACTTTTCAAGTAAGGCGCCAATGTTAAGCCTTGCACGCCAATTCTCACCGGCCACTCCAAGTTAGGCGTGTCCCAATTCAAGTTAGGCGCAAGATCTATATGAACCAAGGTGGTCCCAGCGCTCAATCAAAAGAATGCTACGAAGATCTTTATTTAATTTTGATTTAATTTAATTTATTTTAAAAATAGAAAAATATATTATTTTAGTTTTAGAAAATAGATTTTAAATTAATTAGGATTAGATATAAAAGAGAAAAGAAACTTCTCTTCAGGAATTATTCTACCTAATTCCAATTTACAGTTTAAGAGAATCCTAGTTTCCACTCTGAACCATGAGCAACTAAATCTCCACTATTAAAGTTAGGAGCTCTGTCTATTGTATAGATTGATTCTATTGTTTTTCTATTTTAATTCATGTATTGATTCATATAATTCAAGAATTGTTTTCATTCTTTATTTTATGAAATTGGGTGGAACGGAAGTATGACCCTCTTTCTAATTGAGTTTTTGTATAACTTGGAAAAGCTCTTTACTTGAACAACAGCTTGAAAACATATTCTCCTAAATTTCAAATTATCTGCATTTAACGGATACGTGACATATAATCCTCTTATATTTGGGTAATTAGGATTTCTGTGGCATATAACTAGAATTGAACTTCACCCTCTAATTGGAATTAATTGACCAAGGAATTGGCAGTTTTTGAGAGTTAGAGGAGACTAAAAAGGTCTAAGGAATTAGGGTTTAGTCACATATGGTTTGCCATGAATTAAATCTTGCATGATTAAAATAGTTAGTAAGAAAAGTCAATTAGGAAAATAGATAACTCTGAAGCCTTAACTGTTTCTCCATATATTATTCTCAACTTATTTACTGCCTGCCTTCTGATATTCTGAATCTACTGTTTAATGCTTTTGAACTTCCAAACACCATTTTCTGTTTGTCTGACTAAGCCAATCACTCAATCATTGTTGCTTGATCCATCAATCCTCGTGGGATCGACTCTCACTCACCTGAGGTATTACTTGGTACGACTCGGTGCACTTGCCGGTTAGTTTGTGGACTCTAAATTCCGCACCACCCAACAGTAGGTCGCCTTCGTGTTCATCACTGCCGGTGATCGTCACACCCAGCTCGCCTTCATGTTCATCCTAGCCCTTCATCTAACCCTCGCACCTAGCCCTCTCTCTGTCGCACCCTTGTTGTTTCTCAACCATCTCTCACACCTAACCCTCGGCTCGCATTCTTGTTCATCACTGTTGATGACTGTCGCACCCAGCTCACTTTCATGTTCATCACAGCCCTCCATCTAACCCTTGCACTTAACCCTTTCTTTGTCGCACCTTCAACCATCTCTCGCACCCAACCCTCGCACCATCAACGCAAGTTATATAGTTGGATTCGGAACCCTCCATCGGCGCTGCTTCGTCCACGCACCCAGGCATCAGCATGCCCTCCTCCTCCCTCAGTGGTCTCTCTCTCGCAAACCCTAAAACGCTGCCTCAATCGTTGCTGCCTGTCCCTCAATTGGCACTCAACCCTTACCATAAACACTACAAGGTAAGTATATTTTATCTCTGGTTCTCTGTTCCTCTGTTTCTTCTCTATTTTGGAAATTTAGGTAAATTAATTTGTTTATTCAGGTGGTTATTTTGTTAGTGCATTCTCATATTTCTAACTATGATGAAATTATTTAGATCTATTTATATTGATTTTGCTGTGTTTTATAGTTTATTGCATAAAATTTCATTTCATATTTAAGGAAAAACAGTGAAATTCCAGTTCCAATTATATAAATTTTATGAATCTTTTTATGTAAACTGCCAAACATATGTATACCTAAGCTTAGAAGATTGCCATGCCTCCTATTTATATAATATATCTGGCATGGATATGGAACCATTCTTGTAAGCTATAACATTGCTTTATCATAAAAAAATTTGCTGATATTCTCTCATCTTTTTTCATCGGCCTCTTTCATGGTATAAAATCCAATTAAGAGTGGATATAAATGTTGTTGGTAATGATATTGTTGTATTCATTATACAGGATCAAGCTAGTTGGCTTCACTAAGAGTGCTATGACTACTTTTTAATAATTCTCTGCTGGTGATGGAGGAAAAATCATCGGTAAAGAATTTCACAAAAATAATCGCATTGCAAGTATAGATCTAAACCGACAATTAAACCTCAATTAAATTTAATTTGTTTGTCACTAAAGCAAACCCAATAAAAATAAACTGAAGTATTTAAACCTCGGGTCGTCTCTTAAGGAATTGCAGGGAAGTGTACTTATAATTGGTTATGAGATTGTATCTTTTTGGGTTTTTGAAATGTGGAACAAGGAATGTAAATAGCAAGGAATTAAAATAACAATTAAGAAAAGTCTTAACAAGGATTGATAATTGGAATTCCTCTCCCCATTATCATAGTCACTTGTGATGGTAATTGCCTTTTACTATCACTTAGTTAACCTCTAACAATTGAAGTTAAGTCAAGTGAGCAAATCAACTTGAGTTCACAAGTCCTAATCAAAGACTAGAGTAAGTGAAGCTCAAGCTAACTAGCAAGTTTCAATCACCAACCAACAAGAGACTTTGACAATTCAAGAGTCTCTAATTACTCAATCTAGGCTAAGAACATAAAAAGCTAATTTAAAATCCAACCAAGCATTTTATCAAACACTTGGAAGGCACAAAATAAAAGCATAGAAAAGCAACAAGAGAATGTAAATACTAAAACCAACAATTGCAAAATTAATGATAACAAATAATAGAAGAAGTAATAAATATAAAATACCTCAAATTGCATTAAAAGGAAAATCAAATCTAACATGAGAATTCATAAACTAAATTGATAACAATAAATAAACCAACAAGAGAAATAGATAAACTAAAGTGCTAGGACTAATAAGAGTATAAGAAAACTAAATTAACATTAAGTAGAAATCTGAATTGAAGAAGAACTAGAACTAAAAAACCTAAACCTAGAGAGAGGAGAGAGCCTCTCTCCCTAGAAACTACATCTAAAACCTAATATGTGAACAATGAGATGTGTGTCTATGATTTCCCCACTCTGCAGCCTCTAAGCAGTGTTTTCGGGCTTGGAACTGGGCCAAAAGGAGCCCAAAAATCGCCCCGGCACTTTCTGCAGATTGCAGCACGTGACGCTTTGTCACGCGTACGCGTCGTCCACGCGTACGCGTCGCTTGGTAAAAATCCTGGTCACGCGTACGCGTGGCTCAGGCATATGCGTCGCTTGTCTTCTGCGCCAGTCACGCGTATACGTCGCCCACGCGTACGCGTCGCTGCCAGCTTCTTAAAACAACACTTTCTTGCGTTCCTTCCCCTTTTGCATGCTTTCTTCCCATCCTCTAAGCCATTCTTGCCCTATAAACTCTGAAAATACTCAGCAAACATATCACGGCATCGAATGGTAATAAGAGGGGATTAAAAATTAGCAAATTTAAGGCCAAAGAAGCATGTTTTCAATCAAAGCATAAAATTAGAAAGTAAAATGTAAAACATGCGAATTATATGAATAAGTGTGAGAATAATTGATAAGATCCGCTCAATTCAATACTAAATAAACAGTAAAATAGCGATTTATCAATCTCCCCATACTTAAACATTAGCATGTCCTCATGCTAAGCTCAAGAGAGCCAAAAGAGTGAAGGCAAAATGGTAGAACTTATGCAATGCAACCTATCTAGATGCAAGCTACCTACATGCATCATGCTATTCTAATTACCATCTATTATATATATATATGGTCAAAATGAGTCAAGTTTCCAAGAAATCATATATACACAATCAAGGACTAAATCAATCATGTCAAAGTACATTCACAATTGAGTTGAGTTAATCAAAAGGGTTCACAAACTTGCAAGACAAGCAATGATCAAATATGGACATATGGAAATGAGCAATTGAACCCTCACTGAATTTGTATATGCACTCTAATCACTCAAGTGTTTGGGGTTTAAACCACTCAAATCTCCTCTAATCATGCTTTCTAAAACTTTATTCTTCATCTAACCAATCAACAAATATTTAGCGTACAAATACAAACATCATGAGGACTTTTCAAGGTTGTAATGGGTCTAAGGTAAAGGTGATGATATATGTATGGCCAAGTGAACTATCATTTGAATCTTTGACTAACCTAAGTTCTCACCTAACACACACACACACTCTATATAATTCTAAAGTTAAGCTTAGCTACCCAAAATCTCACTTTTACATATTTTCACACACTCATGTATCAATTCTAATTCCACCACATATGCATTGATCTTTTTATTGAACTTAACATTGGGGTAATTTTATCCCTACTTATTTATTTCTTCTCTTTTTTTCTCTTTTTTTTATATTTATTTATTTTTCATTTTATATAAATGAAAGCATAATATATCAATGCATATGGTTCCTATAGTTTCACATGAGCAAGCACCCAAATTATCAATATTTGTCAATAAAAACAAAACACATTCTCATCAATCCAAGTTCTCACATTTTCCCACACTTAGTTGACACACACTATTTTAAGCTAACCAAAGATTCAAATAGGGTAATTAATTATTTTTCTGCTTAAGGCTAGTGATGTGGTGATATAAAGAACAAATGTGGATTAAAAAGGCTCAAAGTGGCAAACAAAGATAAATGGAATGGTAGGCTATTTGGGATAAGTGAGCTAATATCAAATGATGGCCTCAATCACATATATGCATGAATATACACTAAATAATGGACATATAGAATGGAACAAACTAAAGATTGCAGTCATAAAGAGGAAAATACACAAGAATAAAAATCATGGTTAAATAATGTAACCATATAATTAAGCTAAAAAACTCACGGGTTGTGTGTTCTTAGCTCAAAATCATGCAAGTTTCAAAAACTTTTAACTCAAATCAATGTGAATCTTAAATGCCCTTTTTAAGAAAAATGTATTTCTTGAAATTTTCAACAAATTGACCAACATTTATTATTATTATATATATACTAAATGAAATGTTGTGATTATGAAAAGCTAAAACTTTTAGTTTACTCCCTATTTCCAATCAAACCAACTTCTCATATGCAAAAGGGTAAACTAAGCTCAATAATCCCCATTTTTTCAAATCACAACTAATAAACTAAAAGTGCAATTCAAGCTAAATACTAAGATATATACAAGCCCAAAGTGCAAAATGCAATAAAGTAAAAATAAACAAAAGTACAAAAAATAAAAAATGTGCAAGTACTAAAAGAAAAATAAAATAAAATAAAGCAAAATACAAAATAAAGCAAAATAGAATAAAAGTCTGAAATGGTTCACCAAAATATAGTCCGCCGGAGACGGCGACCTCCCCACACTTAAATCATAGCATCGTCCTCGATGCTCTCAGTTAAGCTGGGTGAGAAGGATCTTCGCCTGCATCTCTATCATCGCCTGTTGAAGGATGTGCCTCTGGCTCTGTCGGCTGTGGCTGTGCAGGTGCTTGTGGCTCTGTAGGATGCTCAGGCTAAGTCTCCTCCTACTGGGCCTCCTCCTGCTCATCTTCCTCCTCCTCAGAGTGCTCTGAGGGTGTGTCAGGCTCAGAGGGGATGTCAGTATGCCCCGAAGTCACAATCAGCTTCAGATGTGCATAGCATCGCTTGTTGCGACGCTCTAACTGCTCATAGCGTCGCTGATTGCGGCGCTCCATCTTATCAAGGCACTCAAAAAGGCGCTGCACAAGATGGTAAACTGGCTGAGAGGTGGATGATGGTGCTACTGAAGTAGGTGGTGCTGCAGGTGCCGAAGGTGCTGCTGAGGATGTGGCTGCCTCAGTGGGAGCAGTAGTAGGTGGTCTGTGGCCTAGAGGGCCAAACCGCTTGCCGTGCGGAATAACCTTCTTGTAGTCGACAATTGGTGGTCTCTCATCCTCTGGCTCCCAAGGCACCTCAGCTCGACGAGCCATCTGAGTGATCAAATAAGGAAAAGCCAAGGTGCCTCTAACATGAACTCTAGGCATATACTTTCTGATGAGTCCTGGAAGGTATAGGTCCTTCCCTTCCATGACACACCAAATAAAGAGGATCATGGCAGCTGGCACTTCTGACTCGTGAGTACTAAGCATGACATAATTGCTTAGTATCTGTTGCCACAGCCTAGCCTCATCATTGAGATAAACAACCTTTATACCTCATGGAGTTTCCTTTGACTTTTCCATTGCCCACAGAACATCAGGATCGATAGCTATAATACGCCGAACAGCATCCCAATCAAAACTCATGAATCTAATAGACTCCTTGGCCTTCTGAAAGCCATTTGTATCATCTGTTTTAGGCTGAAAGTGGAGGATATCTTGTATCGCCTCCTCTGTGACTAAGATCTGCTTTTCCCTAAGCTGCACTACATCAAGGGTTGTCCTATAATAGTTAGAATAGAACTTACAGACCCATGATGTGTTTACCTCTGCCAGATCTCTATCCAGAAATACCCAACCTCTCTATTCAATCTGATGTTCAGTGTACTTTCTCAAATCGGTTGGTATTCTAAGCTTCCTTTTCAAGTAGAGGTTCCGTTTTTCCACAAACACCGAAAACTTGAGTTCATAGTAAAGATTGGCAAATTTGACTGGGTCTTTAACAGGCACAAGTTGATCAGCCTTTTCTTGCTCAGAAAAGTTCTTTTCACACCAAAATTCATCTGATAGAACATCCGATAGAACAACAGATGATTGTCCTCTCTTCCTTTTACTGGAGCTGACCTTAGCCTTGCCTTTCACCCTGTCAGACATCCTGAAAAATAGAATTTTTAGGGTACAGAATATTAAATAAAGCAGAGGAAAGAAAAGTAGGTAAATAAGAAAGCAAACAGAAAGCCAAAAACAAAAGGGTATTGACCTAACCTGAAACAAAATTAAAACAGAAAAGAGGCTCAAAATCACTTGGTCAATCAAGGTTCTATATGACACAAAATTTTGTCAAATAGTTCCTTGTTTCCATCAAACAAGTGGTGCAGATAAAGGGAAGCAAAGAAGGGATGGAAATGCTAGCCGACCAATACATGAATCGAATTTGGCAGTAATCAAGTAGGAATAAATTCAAAATGTGCCAAATTTAGTTCACAATTGAAAATTAATAGCATAGACATTTTAGAAAAATTGGATAGCATTTCGGCATTAATTTGGACGTTCCCGGATAAACAAACAGCAACAAAACAACTCATATGAATTCCAACATATGTCAAGTATCATGAAGAACACGTAGATTCATATGAGTCATGCATCATTAAGCAAAATTAAACAGCCCAGATTAGCATACCAGCAAATTGGTTATTTCCCAAACTCAATCAATCAATTCAGATTTCCTATGAATTCATTGATAATTAAAAATACCAAAAACATATATAAATTCATAGGGAATAAGCAAATGAGCCAATAAGATAGCAATAAGCAATTATTCCATAACCAATTAAGCACATGTAGCATGCTTTCTTTGATCAGTGAACAAAACAATGGCTGAAATCATGGCACCAAATCAGCAAAAATTGCTCAAAAAGAATATATGCAGTCAGCATTCCTTCATTAAATTCAACAATCAATCATAAGTAAGGAATATGGATTCAAAGAATTAAGCTCCACTGAATCAACAATGAAGATCAAATCGCAACAAGAATTCAGCTGCAATAACAACTCAAATCAGAAATTCATCAATATCATCATCACTGCAACAGTCATAATCAATTTAACATGAATATCAACCACTCAAACAGCATGAACGGTAAATACAGAGCAGCAACAAGAATTTAGATGCATTCATTAAAGCAAGAGTAAAGCAACAACAAAATTGTCATCGCTGCAACATAGTGCAGAAATTGCTCAAAGCAAGTAACAAACTTCAGCAAGAACAAAGCAACAGAAAAACTATGCAGCATCAAGAATCCAATATTAAGGAACCAAATCAACTCAGATAAGAACCCAGCAATTTTAGATAAGACTTAGCAGCATCAATAAACCAAATCAGCATAGGGCAAGTCATTACCAGCAACCACAAACCACTTTTAAATAGAAAATTAACTAATACTAACATCAGCATGAACCAAAATAGCAAAATCTTCCAACAGCGGCATGAATAAAAATAAACCTAAATCCACTATTCACGCCAGATTCTCTAACAACCTAATCAACTAACATGCAGTTATAACTAGCTAATTCTAATAGAAATTAAACTAAGCTAATTAAATTACTTAAACATGATAGTAAAAATATAAGAAAAGAATTACAGAGAACGAGGGCAGGGGAACCTGGGAAGAAGCAGAACAGAAATGGGAACTATAAGGGAAATGGGGGGTGGGCGAGGTAATGTTGGCCCAGAGGTGGCGGCTGTAATAGCGGCGCAGTTTCTGGCCGCAGCGGTCTCTGGCGGTGGCAGTAAGGAAAACGGAGTGGGAGAGGGAAAGGGAAAAACTGAGAGAGAGAGAGAGAGAGAGAAAGAGAGAGAGAGAGAGAGAGAGAGAGAGAAGAACAAAGAAGAAAAGAGAAAAGAAGGGGTGGTTGGCGGCGGTCAGGACGTCGGCGATGATGGCCGGTGGTGATGAGAGGGTGATGGTGGTGAGTGCTTCAATGGAGGGAAGAGGGGAAGAAGAGAAAGAGACGTTGTGAACAACGCGAATGGGTAGGGTTCACGCATAGGGGATGTGAGTGAATTCAAACCCACGTGTACGCGTGGGTCATGCTTGAGCGTGGAGGAGAAAAAAATGCATCGACGCGTAAGCGTCATAGACACTAACGCGTGAAGGGAGAAAAATCAGAGTGACGCGTACGCATAAAGCACGTGTACGGGTCAAGTGAAATTGTGCTAAACGTACAATTCCAGCGCCGTTTTCGCGCAACACTCTGTTCAAATTGAATGGGGCAGCATTTACGTACAACGCATGCGCGTCAGGCACGCCCACGCGTGGTGTGCCAGAATTGAAAATGATGCGTGGGTCGAATTGTGCTTCTAGCACACCAACCGCACGATTTTATCACAACTTTCTGTTCGTTAGATGGGAGAGCCAAATTGGTTTCAACGCTGAAGAATGAAACTCTCGCGCGATCTAGAATTTTCGCAAATAAACTCCCGTTGTAAGTATAACTTCTAGACCGACAAGAATTCCTTTCTTACAAAAGTTTTAGTTGTCACAAGTAACAAATCCTTTTGAAATTGATAACTGAAGTATTTAACCTCGGGTCGTCTTCTCAAGGAATTGCAGGGAGGTGTTCTTATTATTGGTTATGAGTCTTGTAAATTGGGGGTTTTGAAAGTAAGGAACAAGTAATTTAAATGGCAAGTAAAATAAATAAATAACTATAAAATAAACTCTTGGCAAGGTATGAAAATTCGGAAGTCCTATCCTAGTTATCCTTATCGATGGTGATAAGAATTGAGTTTTAATCCCACTTAGTTAACCTTTACTAAAGCAAAGGAATGTCAAGTGGACTAATTAGTTTGATCCTCAAGTCCTAGTCAATCCCTGTGGGAAAACTATATTTAGAGCGATTTAGATCAATTAGTAATCTACCAATTTCAATCACTGCTAAGTTTGACAACTCAAGTGTTACCAATTACTTAACCAAAGCCAAAAGGAAGAAAATATCTAAGTTAAATTAAAAGCATCCATATAAATAAAGCAAAGCAAAATTAAATCTGAAATACCTCAAAGCGCACTAATAAAAGAAATCAAATTTAACATGGATATTCATAAATTAAATTGAGAAAATAAATAAAAAGAACATTGAACCTGTAATTAAAGAAGATGAAATCCTACTTCCTTTAAGAGGAATCCTAATCCTAAATCCTAAGAGAGAGGAGAGAACCTCTCTCTCTAAAAACTACATCTAAAATGTGAAAAGTGAATTATGAAAGCTGATGATTATGAATGAATGGATTCCCCCACTTTATAGCCTTTAATCTGTGTTTTCTGGGCTGAAAACTAGGTCGAAAACAGCCCAGAAATCACTGGAGAAGAAATCTGCCACGCTAATTTTTGTCACTGCGACGCGTCCGCGTGGAGTGCGCGTTCGCGTCGCCTAGCGTCAGGGCAACTATGGATTATTATCTATCAAATCTAAGCCCCAGACGTTAGCTTTTTAACACAACTGGAACCGCATCGTTTGGATCTCTGTAGCTCAAGTTATGACCGTTTTAGTGCAAGAGGGTCAGGCTGACAGCTTTGCAGTTCCTTCAACTTCTTGTATTCCTTCCACTTTTGCATGCTTCCTTTCCATCCTCTAAGTTATTCCTGCCTTATAAACTCTAAAATCACTTAACACACATATCAAGGCATCGAATGGTAATAAGAGAGGATTAATATTAGCAAATATAAGGCCAAAGAAGCATGTTTTCAATCATAGCACAAAATCAGGAAGGAAAATATAAAACATGCGATTTCTATGAATAAGCGTGAGAATAATGGATGAAAAACTACTCAATTTAGCACAATATAAACCATAAAATAGTGGTTTATCAACCTCCCCACACTTAAACATTAGCATGTCCTCATGCTAAGCTCAAGAGAAGCTATAAGGGAGTGAAGAGGAATAGTAGAATATATGAAATGCAACCTATCTATATGAATGCAACTACATGCAAAATGTTTCTACCTACTTGGTTAAAAGTAAATAAGTCCTCCCAGACAAATATGAATCAGATTTCACTAATTCAAATCGTACAATAAAAAGCAAGTAAACTTGTAAGAAGATAGCTCATGAAAGCAGGGAACATAGAATTAAGCACTGAACCCTCACTGGTAGTGTATATCATTCTGCTCTCTCAAGTGTCTAGGGTAATTCACTCTACTCTTCTCTAGTCATGCTTTCTAAACTTTGTTCTTCATCTAACCAATCAACAAAAATTTAATGTACCAATGCAAACATCATGAGGTCTTTTCAAGGTTGTAATGGGGCTGAGGTAAAGGTAAGGGTACATGTATGGCAAAGTGAGCTATAATATGAATCTTTGACTAACCTAAACTCTTACCTAATATACATATACTCTATATACTGTTAAATTCATGCCTAGCTACCCATAATTTCCATTTTTGTATGATTTCCATACTCATGTACCAAATTTTTGATATTTCTTTATTTTTATCACATGTGCATTGATCTTTTTATTAACTTAGCATTGGGGTAATTTTGTCCCCTTATTTATTTATTGAAATTTTTTTTTGAATCATAAAAGCAAACATAACTTATCAATGCACATGGATTTTTAATTTTTTTTCTGGTTTTACATGAGTAGGTTCCCAAATTCCCAATATTCAAATAAATTAGAAACATGATACATTTCCTTATTAACCCATGTTCCCACAATTTCCCCACACTTAGTTGATGCACAATCTCTATCTTAAGCTAGCCAAAGATTCAATTGGGGTGATTACTTGTTTTTCCGCTTAAGGCTAGTGATGTGGTAAAATATAGAACAAATGGGAATAAAAAGGCTCAAAGTGGCTAACAAAGGTAATTGAAAGGGTAGGCTTATTTGGGATAAGTGAGTAAAAATTCAAATAATGGCCTCAATCATATGCAAGCATGTAAATACACTAAATAGTAGACATATAGAATGGAACAAAGCAAAGATTGCAATCATAGGGAAGAAAACACACAGGAATAAAAATTTATGGTTAAATAATGTAACCATATAAATAAGCTCAAAATCTCACAGGTTGTGTGTTCTTAGCTTTTTAAACTATGTTCCAAATACAACTTCAAACAAGTTTTATTAGAAAAGTTTTTAATTTAAATTAGTGAAATACTATAAAAATTTCTTGAAAAAGAAAATATTACTTCAACCACGTGGTAACTAAATGCATAAAATCAAACAAACATGCAATTAAATATGCAAATGCAGCAATTAATAAAGAAAATAAAATATTGGTGTTGAGAAGAAAATAACTAACCCATGGAGATCGGTATCGACCTCCCCACACTTAAAGATTGCACCGTCCTCGGTGCATGCTAAGATGTGCAAGTGGACGGGTTGCTTCAACTGACGCTTTTCTCATCAAGGAATGTGCGTAGGAACTTGTTTGTCTCTCCCATGTAAACGTCTTCCGGTTCTCTTTCTGGTGGCCATCCTGAAAGAAAAAGGGAAGAAAAGTAACCCAAAATAAAGATAAAAAACAAATAAAACATGGGTTGGTTAATGCCAAATAATGAGGGTCTCAATTACATGGTAGCTACAACATGCAAGTGAGAAAATAATAGAAGCACATGGCATACCAGTGGTGCAAAATTTTGCAACAATGAGGGAGAGTGTGGGTAAGGAGAGGTAATGTAAATTCATGTCAATGCAAAATTAATATAGGTATAAAAGATTGGCATTGATTTAAATAATATTACCTAACCAAAATAAAACAAGTCTCTAAGCACCTAAAATAATTCAAGACAAGATACAACAGTGAAATAAGAAAATTCAACACCAAAGAAAAAATAATGAATTTAGAAAAGAAAAAAAAATATGCACAAAATTAAAATGTAATGAATGAAAGTATGCAAATAAATTAAATAAAATAGAATGGAGGTGAAAAAGGATGAGAAGTTAAAAAGATGATGAAGAAGAAGAAAGTAAGAAAGGAAGAAGAAAGAAATAAGAAGGGAAAAGAAAAAAAAATTAGGATTAGGGAAGAAAAGACAAGATTTTTGGCACTGATCTGGATAAGCTGTGCGCCACATGTGACGCGGACGCGTAAGTGACGCGTTTGCGAGGATAGCGCTTCTATGAAGTGACGCCGACACGTGGAGTGATTTGTGCCATTAGCGCGAGGGCAGCCTCGCGGTCGCGCAACTCTCTGTTTTAAATGCATTTTGCCAAAAATCTGGGTGACGCGGTAGCGTGGTCGACGCGATCACGTGAGTGGCCATACTTTGAAAAATGACGCGGACGCGTGGGGCACGCGTTCGCGTGGTGGGGCTTGTGCTTCTAGCGCGGTTCCAGCCCCACTTCATCACAACTTGCTGCCATACACCCTTTTTACGTCAATTTTTTTTAGGACACGCGTTCGCGTGGGTGACGCGGACGCGTGGGAGGCATTTTTCGCAAATGACACGGTCGCGTGGGTCAATTTGTGCCACAGGCACGCCTCCAGCCACGCTTTCGTGTGACTCTCTGTCCAATTCTCTTTTCTTCAAAACGCACTGGTGACGCGGACGCGTCAGCGACGCTACCGCGTCGCGTGCATGCTTTTTTTTTAATGCAATATGCAGAATGCAATGCTAATATGAACGTTATGCATGATTCCAGGTCCAATCAAAACTCAAAAACAAACAAAACAGGCTAGAATTAAAACTGAAAAAGGGACGATCATACCATGGTGGGTTGTCTCCCACCTAGCACTTTTATTTAAAGTCCTTAAGTTGGACATTTGGTGAGCTCCCTGATATGGTGGCTTGTGCTTGAACTCGTCTTGAAACTTCCACCAATGCTTGGACTTCCAATAAGCTCTATCAATACCAAGTAAATTCCTCAAGCTTTGATGGAGTTCTTCACAAGCTTTGAGCTCCCAAAATTGATCCTCATATATTCCTGGATCCCAAATCTTGTTTCTACACCTGTCTTCATGTTGATTATCATGATTCCATCCGGGTGGTTCAGCCTTAGAATTCTCACTGAAGCGTCCAAATAATTTCCCAGACCCATTCAATTGAGCTCTACACCAACCTCTGCGCTTAAAGCTTCCAACCATAATGAACCTTGCAGGACAATTCTTACTACTGACCATCTTCCTCTTACTCTTAATGCCACAAAGAGCTCCAAGTTGACCATCCATCTCCAGTAGCCCATATTCAAGTGGGAAGGTAAAGGTCAAGGATAAGAATTTTACCCACTTGAATGTTGTGTTGGACGGTAATGGCCTTGGGAGAGGTGTTTCTAATGAACTTGCAAGCTCCACTCCCTTGTGCTCTTCTCTAACAACTTCCACCTTCTTGTAAGCTTCTTCAATTTCAACCTCTTCCTCTTGGTAGCTTTCTTCTAATTCAATCTCCTCTTCACTACTTTCCAAGGGCATGGGAGGTTGCGCTTCTTCTTCTTGAATCTCCATCTCTTGATCGACCTCTTCCAAGTCCTTAACCATGACATGCCTTGGAGGTTGTACACCCTCCTCAACATTAAATGCAACCATCTTGGAAGGAGGCTCTATGTCTTGACTTTCCCATGGAGGTTCAGCATCTCCCAAGTCTTCAACCATTTCTTCCTCTGCAACTATTATGGCTTCCTCCACTTGTTCCAATACAAAGCCATGTTCCTCATTGTCCACTGAAGTTTCTAGTGTTTCCTTCATGCTGTGCTCTTCTTTTGATTCTCCATATGTAGCCATGGGAGTACTTTGAGTGCTCAGATGTTGGGAAGCTATTATATTTACTACCTCGGTTAAGGCAGTAGTGAGTTCCAGTACAGCCCTTTGCATCTTCGCTTGCCCTTGAAGAAGACCACAAAGTTTATTATCCATTGGATATTGGGGTGGATATGATGGTTCATTATTTTGGAGAAAGGGTTCATAATAGGAAGGTGGTTCTTCTTGATAAGGATATGGAGATGGTGAATATTGAGGTGGTGGTTCTGGGTGTGGTTCATATGGTGGATGGTGTGGTGGATATAGGTTAGGGTCATATGGTGGTGTTTGGTGGTAAGGGGCTTGTGAATATGGTGGTTCAAAGTTGTGTTGAGGAGATGGTTCATAAGCATATGGCGGGGCTTGTTGGTAACTACAAGGGGGTCCACCATAGTCATCATTTTGGTATGCATCACAGAATGGTTGTTGGTTATAGTGCATTGGAGGGGGTTGTTGCCAAGAGGGTTGATCAAATCCTTGTGGCTCCTCCCATCTTTGATTATTCCAACCTTGATGCCTGTTCTAATTGTAATTTCCTCTTCCTGCAACATAATTGTAACCAGACTCATAGCCAAAGGGGTGAGAGTTCATAGTAACAAATAAAAATTAAAAACAAAAATAAAAACAATTTTAAATTAAAAGGTTATTGAAATTTAAATTTTGAATTTGAAAAGTAAATTTTGAATTTTGAATTTTGAAATTTGATTTTTGAATTTTGAAAAAGTCAACAATATAAGACAAAGTTTTGAAAAAGGTTTAAATTTTGAAAAGGTTTGATTTTTAAAATTTTAAATTTAAATTTTGAAATTTGAAATTTGAAATTTGATTTTTGAAATAAGATAAGATAAGATTTTGAAAAAGATATGATTTTTGAAAAATATTTGAATTTTGAAATTTAAAACTAAGATAAGATAAGATAAAAAAAATTTTTGAAATAAAAATCTAAATTTTTAAAAAGGAAAATTCGAAAATCCAATTAAAATAAAGAGAAGAGATATTTTTGAATTTAATGAGGAAAGAGAAAAACAATAAAATGACACCAAATTTAAAATTTTTAGAGCAAAACGAAGAAAACAACTAAGAACAACTTGAAGGTCAAGATGAACACGAAGAACAATTTTTTTTGAAAAATTTTTAATAACTAATTAAAAACCAATAACCTCTTAATTTATGAAAAAGCAAAAATAAAAACAAAAATAAAAATAAATAAACAAGTAAAAAGCAAATATTTACAATAACCAATAATAAGGCACACTTTTGCAATTCCCCGGCAACGGTGCCATTTTGAAGAACGAAACTCTTGCGCGATCTAGAATTTTCGCAAATAAACTCCCGTTGTAAGTATAGCTTCTAGACCGACAAGAATTCCTTTCTTACAAAAGTTTTGGTTGTCACAAGTAACAAACCCCTTTGAAATTGATAACCGAATTATTTAACCTCGGGTCGTCTTCTCAAGGAATTGCAGGGAGGTGTTCTTATTATTGGTTATGAGTCTTGTAAATTGGGGGTTTTGAAAGTAAGGAACAAGTAATTTAAATGGCAAGTAAAATAAATAAATAACTATAAAATAAACTCTTGGCAAGGTATGAAAATTCGGAAGTCCTATCCTAGTTATCCTTATCGATGGTGATAAGAATTGAGTTTTAATCCCACTTAGTTAACCTTTACTAAAGCAAAGGAATGTCAAGTGGACTAATTAGTTTGATCCTCAAGTCCTAGTCAATCCCTGTGGGAAAACTAGATTTAGAGCGATTTAGATCAATTAGTAATCTGCCAATTTCAATCACTGCTAAGTTTGACAACTTAAGTGTTACCAATTACTTAACCAAAGCCAAAAGGAAGAAAATATCTAAATTAAATTAAAAGTATCCATATAAATAAAGCGAAGCAAAATTAAATCTGAAATACCTCAAATCGCACTAATAAAAGAAATCAAATTTAACATGGATATTCATAAATTAAATTGAGAAAATAAATAAAACGAACATTGAACCTGTAATTGAAGAAGATGAAATCCTACTTCCTTTAAGAGGAATCCTAATCCTAAATCCTAAGAGAGAGGAGAGAACTTCTCTCTCTCTAAAAACTACATCTAAATTGTGAAAAGTGAATTATGAAAGCTGATGATTATGAATGAATGGATTCCCCCACTTTATAGCCTTTACTCTGTGTTTTTTGGGCCGAAAACTGGGTCGAAAACAGCCCAGAAATCGCTGGAGAAGAAATCCGCCACGCTGATTTTCGTCACTGCGACGCGTCTGCGTGGAGTGCGCATTTGCGTCACCTAGCATCAGGGCAACTATGGATTATTATCTATCAAATCTAAGCCCCGGACGTTAGCTTTCTAACACAACTGGAACCGCGTCGTTTGGACCTCTGTAGCTCAAGTTATGACCGTTTTAGTGCAAGAGGGTCAGGCTGACAGCTTTGCAGTTCCTTCAACTTCTTGTATTCCTTCCACTTTTGCATGCTTCCTTTCCATCCTCTAAGTTATTCCTGCCCTATAAACTCTGAAATCACTTAACACACATATCAAGGCATCGAATGGTAATAAGAGAGGATTAATATTAGCAAATATAAGGCCAAAGAAGCATGTTTTCAATCATAGCACAAAATCAGGAAGGAAAATATAAAACATGCGATTTCTATGAATAAGCATGAGAATAATGGATGAAAAACCACTCAATTTAGCACAATATAAATCATAAAATAGTGGTTTATCAGATGCCCACGCATCGCCTACGCGCACGCGTGGGTTGCCCCCCTCCCCCTTTTTTTTTAAATAACATGCTACCAAAATAAAGTTAAATATCATTAAACCAGTAGAACCAAAACTTAAACTAAATAATTCTAACAAAAAATATAAATTCAATATATTACCAACATAAATGAAAAATAAAATTGGAAGAGTTTACCATGGTGTGGTGTCTCCCACCTAACAGTTTTAGTTAAAGTCCTTAAGTTGGACATTTAGTGAGCTCTTTGTCAAGGTGGCTTGTGCTTGAACTCATCTTGAAACTTTCACCAACGCTTGGAATTCCAATAACCCTCAACATTTCCGAATGAATTCACCAAGCTCTGACCAAGTTCTTCACAAGCTTTGAGCTCCCAAAGTTGAGCCTCTTGTATGTCGGGATCCCAAATCCTGTTTCTACACCCGTCTTCAAGTTGATCATCTTTGTTCCAACCGGGTGGCAAGCAGTCTGAATTCTCAATGAAGTACCAAACTTTTCTCTTAGATACAACCAAATGTTCACTAGTTCTACCCTTGCATCTAGCTCTTGAAGTATCAACCTTGATAAGCCTTGATTTGCAACTCCAACCACTGAACATCCTTCTCTTACGCTTAGTGCCACAAAGCCTCCTAAGTTGGCCATCTGTTTCAAGTATACCATACTCAAGTGGGACAGTAAAGCGAATAGAGATAAGTTTTACCCACTCAAATGAAGGATTAGATGGCAACCTAGGTAGAGAAGTCTCCAACGTTCTTGACAAAGCGTACTCAACTCCCGTCCAACCTTTGTGAAGGACTTCCATTTCCACATCATTCTCAAATTTACTCAGAGAAGGTTCTCCACACTCAAGGAGTTCATTTGCGGATGCACATTCATCACTAGAAAGACTTGATTCATGATCATCATCACCAAGGGAACTTGCTTCTTGATCTATCCCATCCAATTCTTCATAGGGAATATGCCATGGAGGTTGTGCACTAGCTTCCTTGACATCAATTTCAATTTTCTTGGAGGAATACTCTACAACTCTTGATTCCCATGGAGGTTTGGCATCTCCTAAGTCTTCAACCACTTCTTCCTCTTCAATTATTATGGCTTCCTCCACTTGTTCCAATACAAAGTCACGTTCCTTATTGTCCACCGGAGTTTCAAGTGTCTCCTTCATGCTACGCTCTTCTATTGATTCTCCACATGTAGCCATGGAAGTTCCTTGAGTGTCGAAGCACAGAAAGGCTAAATTACCTACTACCTCGGTCAAGGTAGCTATGAACTCTTGTGTCGTCCTTTGCATCTCTCTTTACTCTTGAAGAAGAACACGTAGAGTGTCATCCATTGGAGATTGGGGTGGATATGAGGGTTTATTGCTTGGGAGAAAAGGTTCATGATATGAGGGTGATTCATCATAATAAGGATGTGGCGGTTCAACACTCTCCATCCTTTCCACTTGTTGCACAACACACTCCATTTCCTTGTTCTCAAGTTGAGACTCTAGAATCTCACCCATACTCCTTTCTTCAGTTACTTCTCCCTAATCATCTGTGGGCGTGTTTTGCTTATGGTATTAATCCCATGAGTCTATTTTTTGACGGATGGTTGCTTGAAGCTGATCCATTGATTCCTTGAGACGATCCTTTGATTCCTGTTTCACTTGGATTGCATAATTAGGATCATATGGCTCTTGGGTTGATGGATATGGACAAGGCGTATATGGGGGTGGTAGTTCTTGGGACTAATTGTGTTGGAATTGGGGAGGCTTTATGTATGGTTCATACGGCTCATAAGGTGGTTGGTATGGTGGATAAGGGTTAGGATCTTATGAGGGTGTTTGGTAGTAGGTGGCTTGTGAGTATGGTGGTTCAAAGCTATGTTGAGGAGGGGGTTTGATGAGCGGATAATTTATACCCTTTTTGGCATTGTTGTCACATAGTTTTTAGTATGTTTTAGATACTTTTTATTATATTTTTATTAATTTTTATGCAAAAATCACATTTCTGGACTTTACTATGAGTTTGTGTGTTTTTCTGTGATTTCAAGTATTTTCTGGCTGAAATTGAGGGACCTGAGCAAATATCTGATTCAGAGGCTGAAAAAGGACTACAGGTGCTGTTGGATTCTGACCCTCCTGCATTCAAAGTGAATTTTCTAGAGCTACAGAAGCCCAATTGGCGTGCTCTAAATTTCATTGGAAAGTAGACATCTTGGGCTTTCCAGCAATATATAATAGTTCATACTTTGCTTGAGATTTGATGGCCCAAACTGGCGTCCAAAGCCAGCCTAAAACTTTCTGGCGTAAAACGCCAGAACTGGCATAATTCTTGGCATTAAACGCCCATTTTGGCACCCAGGGTGGTGTTTAACTCCAACCTTGGGCATATGCACGTGAAAGCTTGAAAGCTCAGCCCAGACACGCACCAAGTGGGTCCTAGAAGTGAATTTCTGCACTATCTGCACTTAGTTACTCATTTTTTTTGTAAACCTAAGTTACGAGTCTAGTATAAAAACTACTTTTAGAGATTCATTTTGTATCTCATGACATTTTACACTTCATATTGTATCTTCTATGGCATGAGTCTCTAAACCCCATAGGTGGGGGTGAGGAACTCTGCTGTGTTTCAATGGATTAATACAATTACTACTGTTTTCTATTCAATCACGCTTGATTCTATTCTAAGATACTCACTCGTACTTCAATATAGAGAATATGATGATCCGTGACACTCATCATTATCCTCAACCTATGAAGGCGTGCCTGACAACCACTCCTGTTCTATCTGAGCTCAGCGTAGTCATTGGGCGACAACTTGAGTGCGTATCTCTTGGGTTTCTAATCTACGGACCGAGTCCGGGGGTTAGAACCTTCGTGGTATAGGCTAGAACCAATTGGTAGCATTCCTGGGATCCGAAAAGTCTAAACCTTGTCTGTGGTATTCCGAGTAGGATCTGGGAAGGGATGACTGTGAAGAGCTTCAAACTTGCGAATGTTGGGCGCAGTGACAGTGTGCAAAAGGACAAGGGTCCTATTCCGATGCTAGCAGGAACCGACAGATGATTAGCTGTGCGGTAGCTGTACTTGGTATTTTTCATCCGAGAGGATCATACAGCTTGCCATTGAAGGAAGCCATGCATGTTTGGAGAAGAAGACAGTAGGAAAGCAGAGATTCAGATGACAGAGCATCTCCGGAACCTCAGCCTGTTTCTCATTACTGAATCTCAAGTACTATTTATTTCATGTTATTTATTTTTCATAAATACAATCACTTTTATAATTAATCTCCTGACTAAGATTTACAAAATAACCATAGCTTGCTTCAAGTCGACAATCTCCGTGGGATCGACCCTTACTCACGTAAGGTATTACTTGGACGACCCAGTGCACTTGCTGGTTAGTTGTGCGGAGTTGTGAAAAGTGTTATCACAATTTTGTGCACCAAGTTTTTGGCGCCGTTGTTGGGGATTGTTCCAGTTTGGATAACTGACGGTTTATATTGTTGCTTAGATTAGGAAAAATTTATCTTTTTGGTTTAGAGTCACTAAAATTGAGTCTTCTATTATTGTTTTTGGTTAAAATTTTAAAATCCTTATTTTCTTTTTCTAAATTATTTTCAAAAATTAAAAAAAAAACAAAAACCTCATAATTTAGTCTTCTGTTTAAATTTAGTTTCATGTTTTAAGTTTGGTGTCAATTGCATGATTTTTTTTTTAATTTTTTTGAATTATATGTTGTTAATTCTTTCTTAATATTCAAGTTGTTCCTGTTTATTTTCCTTGTTTGATCTTTAGTTTTTCTTGTTTTGTGTCATTTCTTGTTTTTCTTGTGCATTTTCGAATTATTAGTGTCCAAGGTACAAAAATTTTTAAGTTTGGTGTCCTTTGTGTTTTTATTTTCTTAAAAATTTTCAAAAAGTGTTCTTGGTGTTCATCTTGACATTCAACATTTTTGTGTTTGCTTTCTTTGTTTGATCTAAAAATTCTAAGTTTGGTGTCCTTTTATTGTTTTTCTCTTTCCTCATTAAATTCAAAAATTCAATAAAATATCTTTTCCTTTATTTGCTCATTATTTTCGAACTCCTTAGATTAACTTAGTCAAAAATTTTTAAAATTTGGTAGTTTCTTGTTAGGCAAGTTAAAATTTCAATTTTAAAATTTTATCTTCTTAAATCTTTTTCAAAACTCCCTAACCACTTTCTCTCTCCTCATTTTTTTCCGAAAATCATATCCAGAATTTTTAAAATTTTTTTGATTAATTAATCATTTTAGTATTCTAATCTTTTTTTTATTTTTTTATTTTTTAGTTTTCGAAAATTATATTCTATTTTCCAATTATCTTATTTTATTTTATCTTATTTCCTTTTTTTAATTCGGTTTCTCCTTAATTAAATAAAATAAAAATAAAAATATTTTACTTTCTCTATCATGGATTTAAGTGGAAATGAACAGTCCAGAAGGACTCTGGGGTCATATGCTAACCCCACTAATGCTTCCTATGGGAGTAGTATCTGTATACCTCCCATCAGAGCAAGCAGTTTTGAGCTAAATCCTCAGCTCATTATCATGGTGCAGTAAAATTGCCAGTATTCTGGTCTTCCATAGGAAGAACCTACTGAGTTTCTGGCACAGTTCTTACAAATTGCTGACACAGTACGTGATAAGGAAGTAGATCAGGATGTCTACAGATTATTACTGTTTTTATTTGCTGTAAAAGATCAAGCTAAGAGGTGGTTAAATAACCAACCCACAACAAGTATAAAAACATGGAAACAGTTATCAAACAAATTTTTGAATCAATATTTTCCTCCAAAAAGGATGACACAGCTAAGGCTGGACATCCAAGGCTTTAAACAAGAGGATAATGGATCCCTTTATAATGCCTGGGAGAGGTACAGAGGGATGCTAAGGAAATACCCCTCTGAAATATTTTCAGAATGGGTGCAGTTAGACATCTTTTACTATGGGCTTACAGAAAAGGCCCAAATGTCTCTAGACCATTCAACTGGTGGATCTATACATATGAGAAAGACAATTGAAGAGGCTCAAGAGCTCATTGATACGGTTGCTAGAAATCAATATCTTTACTTAAGTAGTGGGTCCTCCATGAAAGAAGAAGCTAATGCAGTACTCACTGAACTTAGTCCTCAGGAACAAGTCGCTGAACTCAATCAGCAATTGCTTGTTATAACAAAACAGTTAGCAAAATTTAAAGAGATGCTGCAAGAAACCAAAGATGCTAATGAGAATATGGAAAAACACTTGAATCAGACAAGACAGCCGCTATCTAAACATATAACAAAAGAATGCCAAGCTGTTCAACTAAGGAGTGGGAAGACATTGAATGTCTCAATTCAAAGCAGCAGAAAGCCAAGAAAGGAACAAATGACAAAGGATGACCAACCCACTGCCCAAAATCCCTCTGAGGACAGTAAGAGCCCAGAGAGGAATGATTTTGGCATTCAAACGCCAGAAAAGTGTAAGAAAGTGGCGTTAAAAGCCCAAGGAATGACCAGTTCTAGCGTCCAAATGCCAGAAAAGGGTGGCAATCTGGCGTTAAACGCCCATGCAGCGCCTAATTCTGGTGTTCAAACGCCAATAAGGGATCAGACACCTGAAGGTGCTGATAACAGCCCCCTTAAGCAGGCTTCTCCAACCACTTCTGTAGAAAATAAACCTGCAGCAACTAAGGTTGAAGAATACAAAGCCAATATGCCTTCTCCTCAGAAACTCCGCCAAGCGGAACAGGATAAACAATTTGTCCGCTTTGCAGACTATCTTATTACTCTTGAAATAAAGATTCCGTTTGCAGAAGCACTTGAGCAAATACCCTCTTATGCTAAATTCATGAAAGAGATCTTAAGTTAAAAGAAGGATTGGAGAGAAACTGAAAAAGTTTTCCTCACTGAAGAATGCAGTGCATTCATTCTGAAAAGCTTACCAGAAAAGCTTAAAGATCCCGGAAGCTTTATAATACCATGCACATTAGAGGGTGCTTGTACCAAGACAGCTCTATGTGATCTTGGGGCAAGTATAAACCTAATACCTGCATCCACTATCGAAAAGCTTGGTTTGACTGATGAGGTTAAACCAACCCGGATATGCCTCCAACTTGGTTATGGCTCCATTAAGATTCCATCAGGCATAATTGAAGATATGATTGTCAAGGTTGGGCCATTTTTTTTCCTACTGACTTTGTAGTACTGAAAATGGAGGAGCACAAGATTGCAACTCTCATTCTAGGAAGACCTTTCCTAGCAATTAGACGAACCCTCATTGACGTCCAAAAAGGGAAGATAATCCTGAGAGTCAATGAGGATGAGTTTAAGTTGAATGCTGTCAAAGCTATGTAGCATCCAGACACATCAAAAGACTGCATGAACACTGATATTATTGACTCCCTAGTGGAAGAGGTCAATATAACTGAGAGTCTCAAATCAGAGCTAGAGGACATTTTTAAAGATGTTCAGCCTGACCTGGAGGAATCAGAAAAAAACAGAAGAACCTCTGAAAACTCCTCAGGAAGAGGAGAAGCCTCCGAAACCCGAGCTCAAACCACTACTACCATCCCTGAAATATGCATTTCTAGGGAAAGATGACACTTTTCCCGTGATCATAAGCTCTGCTTTAGAGCCAAGGGAAGAGGAAGCACTGCTTCAGGTGCTAAGGACACACAAGACAGCTCTTGGGATGTCCATAAGTGATCTTAAGGGCATTAGCCTAGCCAGATGCATGCACAAGATCCTATTGGAGGATGATGCTAAGTCAGTGGTTCAACCACAGAGGTGGCTGAATCTAGCCATGAAGGAGTTGGTGCAGAAAGAGGTCACTAAGTTACTAGAGGCTGGGATTATTTATCCTATTTCTGATAGTCCCTAGGTGAGCCTTGTCCAAGTTGTCCCCAAGAAGGGAGGCATGACAGTGGTTCATAATGAAAAAAATGAACTGGTTTCTACAAGAACAGTTACAGGATGGCGTATGGGTATTGACTATAGAAGACTCAATACAGCCACCAGAAAGGATCAATTTCCTTTACCATTCATAGACCAGATCCTAAAGAGACTAGCAGGTCATGAATACTACTGCTTTTTGGATGGTTATTCAGGTTACAACCAAATTGCAGTAGATCCTCAGGACCAATAGAAAACAGCATTCACATGTCCTTCTGGAGTATTTGCCTACAGAAGGATGCCATTTGGTCTGTGCAATGCACCTGCAACTTTTCAGAGGTGCATGCTCTCTATCTTCTCTGATATGGTAGAAAAATTTCTGGAAGTCTTCATGGATGACTTCTCAGTATTTGGAGACTCATTCAGCTCCTATCTTGACCATCTAGCACTTGTTCTGAAAAGGTGCCAAGAGACTAACCTGGTTTTAAACTGGGAAAAATGTCACTTTATGGTGACTAAAAGAATTGTCTTTGGGCACAAATTTTTAAACAAGGGAATAGAGGTGGATCAAGCTAATAAGGTAGAGGTAATTGAAAAATTACCACCACCTACCAATGTTAAGGCAATCAGAAGCTTTCTAAGGCATGTAGGATTCTATAGGAGGTTTATAAAAGATTTTTCAAAAATTGCAAACCCTCTGATCAATCTGCTAGCTGCTGACACGCCATTTTTCTTTGACATAGAGTGTCTGCAGGCGTTTGAAACTCTGAAAGCTAAGTTGGTCACAGCACCAGTCATTTCTGCACCAGACTGAACATTACCATTCGAACTAATGTGTGATGCCAGTGACCATGCCATTGGTGCAGTGTTGGGACAGAGGCATAACAAGCTTCTGCACATCATTTACTATGCTAGCCGTGTTTTGAATGACGCACAGAAGAATTACACAACCACAGAAAAAGAGTTGCTTGCAGTGGTTTATGCCATTGACAAGTTCAGATCTTATTTAGTGGGATCAAAAGTGATTGTGTACACTGACCATGCTACTCTAAAATATCTCCTCATAAAGTAGGATTCAAACCCCAGACTCATAAGATGGGTGTTGCTTCTGCAAGAGTTTGATATAGAAATAAGAGACAGAAAAGGGACAGAAAACCAAGTAGCAGATCACCTGTCCCGGATAGAACCAGTAGTAGGGGTGTCCCTCCCTCATACTGAGATCTCTGAAACCTTTCCGGATGAGCAACTCTTTGCCATTCAGGAATTACCATGATTTGCAGACATTGCAAACTATAAAGCTGTGAGATTCATACCCAAAGAGTACAGTAAGCAACAAATGAAAAAATTGATTTCTGATGCAAAGTACTACTTGTGGGATGAACCATATCTCTTTAAGAGGTGTGCAGACGGAGTAATCCGCAGATGTGTGCCTAGAAAAGAGGCACAGAAGATCCTATGGCATTGCCATGGATCGCAATATGGAGGACACTTTGGAGGTGAGTGAACAGCCACCAAAGTTCTCCAATGTGATTTCTACTGGCCCACTCTCTATAGAGACTCCCGAGAGTTTGTACGTAACTGTGACAGTTGTCAGAGAGCTGATAATCTACCTCACGGTTATGCCATGCCTCAGCAAGGGATTCTAGAGATTGAGTTGTTTGATGTATGGGGTATTGATTTCATGGGGCCTTTCCCACCATCATATTCAAACACTTATATTCTGGTGGCAGTACACTATGTATCTAGATAGGTAGAGGTAATTGTAACACCCACTAATGATACTAAGACAGTGATGAAGTTCCTCCAGAAGCATATCTTCAGCAGGCTCGGTGTTCCTAGGACACTGATCAGTGATGGAGGCACTCATTTCTGCAATAAACAGCTTGACTCTGCTCTGGTATGATATGGAATTAACCATAAAGTGGCGACTCCATATCATCCACAGATAAATGGGCAAGCTGAAGTCTCGAATAGAGGACTAAAACGAATCCTGGAACACACTGTAAGTACCCGTAGAAGGAATTGGGCAAGAAGTCTGGATGATGCTCTGTGGGCATACAGAACAGCATTCAAGACTTCTATAGGGACCTCTCCATACCAACTTGTGTATGGAAAAGCCTGTCATCTGCCAGTTGAACTAGAACACAAGGCCTATTGGGCAACCAGGTTCCTAAACCTTGATGCTAAGATAGCTAGAGAGAAAAGATTACTCCAGTTGAATGAGCTAGAGGAGTTTAGACTCAATGCTTTTGAAAATGCTAAAATCTATAAAGAAAAAGCAAAAAGATAGCATGACAAAAGGCTGTCATCTAGAGTCTTTGAGCCAGGACAGAAGGGTCCTGCTGTTTAACTCTAGGCTCAGATTGTTCCCTGGGAAATTGAAATCCCGGTGGAGGGGACCATATGTGATTACAAGTGTGTCACCATATGGTTATATAGAGCTGCAAGATGTTGATTCTGACAAAAAATTCATTGTTAATGGACAGAGAATCAAACATTATCTTGAAGGCAATGTTGAGCAAGAATGCTCAAAACTGAGACTAAATTAAAAAGCTCAGTGAAGTCCAGCTAAAGACAGTAAAGAAGCGGTTATTGGGAGGCAACCCAGCTATTATCAAATCAAATTAGATGTTTATAACAATTATATAAGTCTATTTAATTTTGTTGTCCATGTTTATTGATACTTTTTTAGAGAACAAGTCAAGGGTATGAAGGTTCAGAACATAAAGCAGAAGAATCACAGAGTAAAAGAGCTCACTGGCATCAAAACGCCAGTAAAGAGGCAATCTGGGCATTAAATGCCAGAATAGCTATCATTCTGGGCATTTAACGCCAGTAAAGATATCATTCTGGGCGTTTAACGCCTAACTTGGCAGCATTCTGGGCATTCAGAAAAACGCCCAGTAAGAAAGGATTTCGGGCGTTTAACACCAGCCAGGGAATCTGGTTGGGCGTTAAACGCCCAAAATGGCCACCAGATGGGTGTTAAACACCAGAATGGCTATCATTCTGGGCATTTAACGCCAGCACAACTAGGGAAGAGGTAATTTCGTTTCCAATCCAATTTGTTTTCAAATTTTCATGTTTTAAATCAAAATTTTCTGCATCCAAACATTACAAACATTCATTTTTTAATTTTCATTCACAAAAATTTATAATCTTATAAATTCTTCTTGATTCGTTTTCAATTATTCTCAATTCTTTTTCAAAACGCATTCATCTTTTCAATTTCTTTTCAAATTTTTTTAACTCATTCATATTATCTTTTATTTCATAGATGCATAAACAAAAATTCAAGATCTAACTTCCTCAAATCTTTTTCATATCTCTTAATTTTGAAAATAATCTTCTCTTTTTCATATCATGTTTATCTTTTATCAATCATATCTTTCAAAGCATATCTTTTTCTAAAATTTCGAACCCATTCCCGCCCTCCCCTTTATTTATACATTTGGCCATCACCTCTCCTCCATCATCCGAATCCTTCTCTCTATCTATTCATCTTCTTTCTTTTTATTTTGCTTGAGGACAAGCAAATCTCTAAGTTTGGTGTGATTTCCGTGATCCCTGAGTTAAAACAAACCAATCTCATGGCACCCAAAGGAAGACAAACTGCTTCAAGAGAGAAGAAAAAAAACAATCCAAAGCCACGTTGGATGCATGAGAACTTCTGCACCAAAGAACATGCAGACCATTATTTCAAAATTGTGTGAAGAAGATCAGTGATCCCGGAAGTTAGGTTCAATCTGAAAGAAGATGAATACCCGGAGATCCAAGAGCAGATTCAAAACAGGGGCTGGGAAGTCCTGGCTAATCCTGAAATACATGTTGGAAGAAACCTGGTCTAGGAATTCTATGCAAATCTGTGGATGACAGAGAAGCAAATATTAGAGGGAACTGCTTTCTACACCTTTCGGACTATGGTCAGAGGGAAGGTTATTTACTTCTACTTTGACAAAGTGAGAGAGGTTCTTAAACTTCCTCAACTACAAGATGATCCAGAATCCTTTAACAGGAGAATAGCCAAGGATAAAAGGCTAGATCAAGTTCTAGAGGACATATGCATCCCTGGAACCAAGTGGATTACCAATTCAAAAGGTGTCCCAAACTAGTTAAAGAGAGGAGATCTCAAACCAGTTGCTAGAGGGTGGCTGGATTTCATAGGGCGTTCTATACTCCCAACCAGTAACCGATCTGAAGTCACTGTCAAGAGGGCAGTGATGATTCACTGTATTATGCTAGGGAAGGAGGTAGAGATTCATCAGCTGATCCCTGTTGAAATTTACATGTTTGCAAACAAGGAGTCCACTGAGGCCAAATTGGCCTACCCAAGCTTGATTATCCTGTTATGCAAAGATGCGGGGGTACAGATGGGTGTGGATGAATATATCACAGTTGAACACCCAATCACCAAAAAAAGTGTTGGATGGACCTCAAATTCAAGATAACCTCATCAAGAGAGGGGCGCATAAGCTCCTCCCAGAAATTTCTCAATTTGACTACTGGGCCCGTTTAGAAGCATCTGTCACCAAGCTGCAAGAAGCTGTGAATCAACTCAAAGAAGAACAATAGAACCAAAACAGCATGCTCTGCAAAATGCTTATAGAACAAGAGAAACAAGGGCGTGAGATACAGGAGATAAAGCATCAGAAGCTGTCCCTTGAAGAGTTGGATGTCCCACAGATTGAAGGAGCACCTACCCCCCAAAATCAAGGTTGTTGAGTCCTAACTCTGTGATAACTTTTATTATTAGAAATCTATTTTAAGAGTTACATAAGCATTAGTACTAGAGTCATTTATTTTTATGTCTTTAATTTCCTTTCTTTTATTATTATTTGTCTGCTTTTATGTTTATTTTATGTCTTATTTTTATTCCATGATCAATAAAGTTTAGTGTCTATGTCTTAAAGCTATGAATGATTCCATGAATCCCTCACCTTTCTTAATTGAATAATATTTTTATTTGCAAAAGAAAAAAAAGTACATGGGTTTCAAATTTTATCTTGAAATTAGTTTAATTATTTTGATGTGGTGGCAATAATTTTTGTTTTTTGAATGAATGCTTAAACAGTGCATGTTTTTTATTTTTTTGTTTATGAATGTTAAAATTATTGGCTCTTGAAAGAATAATGAAAAAGGAGAATTGTTATTGATAATCTGAAAAATCATAAAATTGATTCTTGAAGCAAGAAAAAGCAGTGGAAAGCTTGCAGAAAAAAGAGGCGAAAAAAAAAAGAAAAAAAAAAGCAAGCAAAAAAAGCCAATAGCCCTTTAAAACAAAAGGCAAGGGTAAAAAGGAACCAAGGCTTTGAGCATTAATGGATAGGAGGGCCCACAGGAATAAAATCCTGGCCTAAGCGGCTAAATCAAGCTGTCCCTAACCATGTGCCTGTGGCGTGAAGGTGTCAAGTGAAAAGCTTGAGACTGAGCAGTTAAAGTTGTGGTCCAAAGCAAAAAGAGTGTGCTTAAGAGCTCTGGGCACCTCTAACTGGGGACTCTAGCAAAGCTGAGTCACAATCTGAAAAGGTTCACCCAGTTATGTGTTTGTGGCATTTATGTATCCGGTGGTAATACTGGAAAATAAAATGCTTAAGGTCACGGCCAAGACTCATGAAGTAGCTGTGTTCAAGAATCAACATACTGAACTAGGAGAATCAATAACACTATCTGAATTATGAGTTCCTATGGATGCCAATCATTCTGAACTTCAAAGGATAAAGTGAGATGCCAAAACTGTTCATAAGCAAAAAGGCTACAAGTCCCGCTCATCTAATCAAAACTAATCTTCATTGATAAGTTTGGAACTTATTGTATTTTCTCTTCTTTTTATCCTATTTTGTTTCTAGTTGCTTAGGGACAGGCAACAATTTAAGTTTGGTGTTGTGATGAGCGAATAATTTATACCCTTTTTGGCATTATTTTCACATAGTTTTTAGTATGTTTTAGATATTTTTTATTATATTTTTATTAGTTTTTATGCAAAAATCACATTTCTGGACTTTACTATGAGTTTGTGTGTTTTTCTGTGATTTCAGGTATTTTCTGGCTGAAATTGAGGGACTTGAGCAAATATCTGATTCAGAGGCTGAAAAAGGACTGCAGATGCTGTTGGATTCTGACTCTCCTGCACTAAAAGTGAATTTTCTGGAGCTACAGAAGCTCAAATGGCGTGCTCTCAATTGCAATGGAAAGTAGACATCTTGGGCTTTCCAGCAATATATAATAGTTTATACTTTTCCTGAGATTTGATGGCCCAAACTGGCGTCCAAAAACCAGCCTAAAACTTTCTGCACCAAACACGCACCAAGTGGGTCCCAGAAGTAGATTTCTGCACTATCTACACTTAGTTACTCATTTTCTGTAAACCTAAGTTACGAGTCTAGTATAAAAACTACTTTTAGAGATTCATTTTATACCTCATGACATTTTACACTTCATATTGTATCTTCTACGGCATGAGTCTCTAAACCCCACAGGTAGGGGTGAGGAGCTCTGCTGTGTTTCAATGGATTAATGCAATTACTACTGTTTTCTATTCAATCACGCTTGATTCTATTCTAAGATACTCACTCGTACTTCAATATAGAGAATATGATGATCCGTGACACTCATCATTATCCTCAACCTATGAACGCGTGCCTGACAACCACTCCCGTTCTATCTGAGCTCAACGTAGTCATTGGGCGACAGCTTGAGTGCGTATCTCTTGGGTTTCTAATCTACGGACCGAGTCCGGGGGTTAGAACCTTCGTGGTATAGGCTAGAACCAATTGGTAGCATTCCTGGGATCCGAAAAGTCTAAACCTTGTCTGTGGTATTCCGAGTAGGATCTGGGAAGGGATGACTGTGAAGAGCTTCAAACTTGCGAATGTTGGGCGCAGTGCAGTGTGCAAAAGGACAAGGGTCCTATTCCGACGCTAGCAAGAATCGACAGATGATTAGCCGAGCGGTATCTGTACTTGATATTTTTCATCCGAGATGAGAAATCCGACAATTGATTAGCCGTGCAGAGATCGTACCTGGTATTTTTTATCCGAGAGGATCATACAGCTTGCCATTGAAGGAAGCCATGCGTGTTTGGAGAAGAAGACAGTAGGAAAGCAGAGATTCAGATGACAGAGCATCTTCGGAACCTCAGCCTGTTTCTCATTACTGAATCTCAAGTACTATTTATTTCATGTTATTTATTTTTCATAAATACAATCACTTTTATCATTAATCTCCTGACTAAGATTTATAAAATAACCATAGTTTGCTTCAAGCCGACAATCTCCGTGGGATCAACCCTTACTCACGTAAGGTATTACTTGGACGACCCAGTGCACTTGCTGGATAGTTGTGCGGAGTTGTGAAAAGTGTTATCACAATTTCGTGCACCAGGGTTCATAGGCATATGGTGGGAGTTGTTGATTGTCACGAAAAGGTCCACCGTAACCATTGTCTTGGTATGCATTGTAGAATGGTTGTTGCTCATAGCACATTGGAGGAGGTTGTTACCAAGAGGGTTGATAAAATCCTTATGGCTCCTCCCATCTTTGATTGTGCCAACCTTGATGCATGTTCTCATTGTAGCTTCCATTCCCTACAATATAATTTGAACAAAACTCATAGCCAAAGGGGTGTGAATTCATAGAAGCAAGAGAAATAAAAACTAATAAAAATAAGTAACAAAGTCCTAAAACTAACAAAAACTAACAAATAAGCAAAAGGCAAATATGTACAATAACCAATAATAAGGCACACGTTTGAAACTTCCCGGCAACGGCGCCAAAAATTGATGGAGGAAAAATCGTCGGTAAAGAATTTTACAAAAATAATCGCTTTGCAAGTATAGATCTAAACTGGCAATTAAACCTCAATCAAATTTAATTTGTTTGTCACTAAAGCAAACCTAATAAAAATAAACTGAAGTATTTAAACCTCGGGTCGTCTCTCAAGGAATTGCAGGGAAGTGTACTTATAATTGGTTATGAGATTGTATTTTTTTGGGTTTTTGAAATGTGGAACAAGGAATGTAAATAGCAAGGAATTAAAATAACAATTAAGAAAAGTCTTAACAAGGATTGATAATTAGAATTCCTATCCCCGTTATCATAGTCACTTGTGATGGTAATTGCCTTTTACTATCACTTAGTTAACCTCTAACAATTGAAGGTAAGTCAAGTGAGCAAATCAACTTGAGTTCACAAGTCCTAATCAAAGACTAGAGTTAGTGAAGCTCTAGCCAACTAGAAAGTTTCAATCACCAACCAACAAGAGACTTTGACAATTCAAGAGTCTCTAATTACTCAATCTAAGCTAAGAACATAAAAAGCTAATTTAAAATCCAACCAAGCATTTTATCAAACACTTGGAAGGCACAAAATAAAAGCATAGAAAAGTAACAAGAGAATGTAAATACTAAAACCAACAATTGCAAAATCAATGATAACAAATAATAGAAGAAGCAATAAATATGAAATACCTCAAATTGCATTAAAAGGAAAATCAAATCTAACATGAGAATTCATAAACTAAATTGATAACAATAAATAAACCAACAAGAGAAATAGATAAACTAAAGTGCTAGGACTAATAAGAGTATAAGAAAACTAAATTAACATTAAGTAGAAATCTGAATTGAAGAAGAAATAGAACTAAAAAACCTAAACCTAGAGAGAGGAGAGAGCCTCTCTCCCTAGAAACTACATCTAAAATCTAATATGTAAACAATGAGATGTGTGTCTATGATTCCCCCACTCTGCAGCCTCTAAACAGTATTTTCGGGTTTGGAACTGGAACAAAAGGAGCCCAGAAATCGACCTAACGCTTTCTGCAGATTGCAGCACGTGACGCTTTGTCACGCGTACGCGTCGCTTGGCAAAAATCCTGGTCACGCGTATGCGTGGCTCACGTGTACGCGTCGTTCGTCTTCTGCACCAGTCACGCGTACGCGTCGCTGCCAGCTTCTCAAAACAACACTTTCTTGCGTTCCTTCCATTTTTGTATGCTTTCTTTCCGGCCTCTAAGCCTTTCCTACCATATAAACTCTGAAAATACTCAGCAAACATATCACGGCATCGAATGGTAATAAGAGGGGATTAAAATTAGTAAATTTAAGGTCAAAGAAGCATGTTTTCAATCAAAGCACAAAATTAGGAAGGAAAATGTAAAATATGCGAATTATATGAATAAGTGTGAGAATAATTGATAAGATCCGCTCAATTCAATACTAAATAAACTGTAAAATAGCTGTTTATCAGCTGGGGAGGGAAAAAAATGTAGGGACTTATATGGTTAATTGTATTTGAATCATGTAACTGCCATCTTCATTTTTGTTACAGCTTCTAATGATGTTTTATTAACAAGTTCATGTCAATGCGGCTCTCATGGGATTTCTAGCTGAGATAATTCAAGCAAAAGCAAATTGAGAGATCTCCTCTATGACTCAAAATACGTGCTCCGCTATGAAGACAAGGATGGTGATTGGATGCTAGTTGGTAAAAAAAATATTAAATCATAATGTTAATAATATGAATATCATTATTTATCTTATTATTATCATCGTTGTTACGAATTTTATTATTTGTATTGTTATTAATATTTATGATTAATGTTAATATTATAACTACTAGTATTAAGTGTGCCTAAGTATTATTATTGTTGAGAGTATAGTTGGTAGTGCTAGTAGTTGTAATTGGATCAGCGTTTCATTCAAGAAACCTTTTGTTACAAAAAATCACTAGGCCCATTTATAAAAAAGTTTTACGTACATTGTTCTAAGATTATTTGGCACACATAATGTCCAGCCCAATATAATATGAATGTGCTCAACTGATAGCTAATGGCACCACTTCTAATTAATTTAATCTAGCTCTCTTAATTTCAAAAATCACATCACCATTCACTGACTCCTACTGACATTTGTATAGCTGCCATTCAATAAGTCACAGAAGTTGTCCCTTTAAATGGACACTTGTCAATCATATGCTCCTCCAATACAAGTCTATATGTGTAGATTTATTCCTGCATCTATACCGAAGAATTGGCATGTTATCGGTATTGATTACTGAAAACAATGTCATATTGCACAAACATTTGACTACCCAAGTGGCTTAAATAATCAAGTAGTAACAGCAACAATTATTCACAAATTAATTAATAATTATTCAACCCTCACAGATTATTCAACAATATTTATTCATAAATTATTGTTATAAAAAATTAAAAAATACCTAGAACCTAGAAGCATAAAACAGAGCAGAGCAGATCCAAGAGGAGTAGCGCTGGCCGGTGGAGTAGAGCAGGAGGCGAGTCTGGCAACTGTGCTTTACTGCAACCCACAACAAAATTCAACTAATAACAGTAGCAAAATTCAACCATTATTCAACAAAACAGCAGTAAAACTCATAGAATAATTAACAATTATTCAACCCATAACAAGTTTACAGATTATTCAACAATTATTGTTTAAAAAAACCTAGAAGCTAGAAGCATAAAAGTATAAAACAAAAGGGAAATTGGTGAACAGAACTGACCGGTGCAACCGAGCTGACGTCGGGGATGGTGGAACAAAGGTGTACGATAGAGGCAGGAGGCGAGTCCAGTGATGGTCCTTCCAGAGCTGAAACGGCGATGATGGTGGAGAGCTGTACGATCGTGACTGTAATCTTTGAGGCTCCAGCTTGCGACGGCGGCGGGAGCAGTCCAGCAGCTGGATGGAAGTGACGGAGACAACTCGTCGGCGGTGAGAGGATGGACGAGCTCGAGGGTGAGGGAGGGAGAGGGAGAGTTGCGCCGTTGTGTCTTGTGTGGAGCAAGGGTTAGTGGAGTGGGTTACTGAGTTGGGGACTTAGGGTTGCTGGGTTAGATGGAAAGGACCAAACAGCTGCGTTTTGGTCAAATTCCAAAAACTGGCCAAATTACGGTTCGATTCAACTGACCAATTTCCAACCGATTTTACGGTTTGACATCAGTTTTTTTTATCTTATGGTTTTACCATTAGTCTGAATCGAAATTTCTATGGTTCACGGTTCGAACCGGTTTTCAGAACCTTACATTAATCAGAACAATTGTTATTGAGCGCAGTTACGAGAATAACATTAAGCGGCAGGGGATTAATATCGTATGCTAAAACAACAATCGGTAGTAGAAAATCAGGTCACAGTGAAACCGACAACACCATATGTATAATTAGGGTTTAAGGTCTCCTCCACCGCACCCTGCGAGAGAGCAAGCAATTAAACACACTCAGTGAGAGAGAGAATCAAGAAGCAGGAAAAGATCAATGGCGTCAAGGGGTGTGTCTCTGAAGGCGAAGGGAAAGAGCTCGAAGGGTTCGAAGGGATTGGAGGATCGTTCCTTAAGCGAGAGCGTGAAGGAGTGGTCGACATGGGCCATGAAGAAGGCCAAGGTTATCACCCACTACGGATTCATCCCTTTCGTCATCATCATTGGCATGAACTCCGAACCAAAACCCCAACTCTCTCAGCTTCTCAGCCCTGTTTGATTCTTCATCTCAGCGAATTGAATCGAATCAACCAGACCTTTCTCTTCTTTTTCTTTTAGTTGATTTTTAATTTTTCTAATATTTATAACTTTCTGAATAAGTGGATCAGATTATGTAGCTTTTCTTATTTGGAATATTTTCGGAGACGCATTAGAAGAGCTATTTTGTTATTATGTTTGCTATAATAATATTCACATGTTGTGTATGCTTGTGATTGTTCGGTTTTTGCATTTTCTTTCGAAGTCACTTGCTGTTGTTGTTCTTTGAGTTAAGGCTTCGTATTTGTGTGTGTGAGAATATGTGATAATGTTGAATGCTGTTGCATCTAATAGGAGATCTTGGAGTACCCTCATCTTTGGTCCTCTTAAAGATTTTAGGATCATCAGTTTGATCTTCCAAAGATTATTACACTTGGAACTAATCTGAAGCTTGTGTGGTGATCAAGAATTATCATTTCAAACTTTATTTAGGATATATTGAATTTTGCAATTATGTCTAAATCGGTAAATCCTTATATCTGATAGACGTTTGTTGCAGTAGAACCTATTTCAAGGTTATTTAAAGACTATTATCACATTACGCATTTTGCAAGTTGAGTGGAAAATTTCTAGGTTGATTTATTTCTGGAGTCCTGTGATAAAGGGGGAGGAAAAAGTAATCAGAGTTGAATCAGTGTAGTGTCATTTTTGTCCTCGAGGCGTACGAGAAGGATTGAGCTTCAAGTCTATTTAGAAGAAGGGGGGTTGAAAGTATATGTGGTTTGTATGACATAGTTGTATGATTATGTCTTTGATTTGTATTACTGTATGCATCTTCTTTTGTAAAATGGTTTTAATTGTATGTCTGCTGCTTAGTTTTGAAAGATCATATTCGATTGATTGGATCGCGAGCATTAACAATTGTAGCTGAAAGAATCGTGATATGATTGAGGTAATGCAGAAGCAGTACAATGATGGTGAAATGAGTATTAGTGAATGATTATCAATTGATGAATAGAGAGTGAATGAAAATTGGGTTACTTTACAATGCAGATACACTTTATACAGTGCATTTAGCTGCATTAACTAAAAAAGAGAACTAACCTGATCATTATTACTTTGTTGAAATTTGAAAACTTGGGGGCTGCTACATAAACATCAATTCATTAAGATCAACATTCAAGAATGCATTATTAGAGTCGAATTGACGAATTTGTCAACCAAATTTCAAAGCAATAGTTATAACAATTCTAATTGTGGAAGGCTTGATCACAAGTGCAAAAACCTTGTCAAAATTCACTCTTTCCACTTGATGATTGCCCTTAGCAACTAAACTATATTTAGCTATGTCGCCATTAAGGTGTCTCTTGATGGTAAAAATCCATCTGCACCCAAGTACTTTAGCATTAGATGGAGCAGCAACAATGGACCATGTATTACTATTGTGAAGAGCTCGCAACTCTTCTTGCATAGCACTATGCCATTGGGGTGATTGTAAGGCTTGGTTGATATTTGCAGGGATATTCTGGGTTAAATCAATGGTAGGTACAGCATTAGCAGCAATAACACGTGGCTTAGATATGCCAGTTTTGGCTCTTGTTTGTATAAGGTGGCTGTTTTTATTAATAGGAGTGGGTGGAGCAGTGCCAAATTGAATTTCAAAACCATATATAGGTATGCTAACCGGATGCAAAGTAGACTGAGGCTGAGATGGATTAACAGTGTTTAGAGGAATGAGACTTTGGGTGAAGTGTGTGTGGAAGGAACAGATTTAATATTAATTGAAAGATATATATTTGTGGTGATGGGAGTAGAAGGATCAGTAGAGGCGTGTGTAGAGGGTGTAGTTGTTGGGATTTGAGGTAATTCAACGTTGCAGGGTGGAATAGTATTGAGAAAAGGAAATGTAAGTGGTGTAAGGGAATTGTGACTTGTGAGGAAGGAGTGTTAGGAGGATCATTAACAAAAAGAATGGAATAAGGGAATTCGGTCTCATCAAATTTAACATGACGAGTAATGATCATTTTTTCTGATTTAGTGAGACATTTGTAGCCTTTGTGGTTTGGTACATATCCAAGAAAGACTGATAATTCTGATTTAAAATCAAACTTGTTTTGAGAATAAGGCTTGAGACATGGATAGCAAGCACAATCAAACACTCTTAGAAAAGAGGAATCTGGTTTGTGGTGATGCAGTGTTTCATATGGAGAGATATTTTGAGTAATAATAGAAGGCAAACGATTAATGATGAAGGTGCTTGAGAGGAAGGCATCATCCCAATGAACTAAGGGAAGAAAAGCCTTAGCTAACATAGCAAGACTAATTTCAGTAACATGGCGATGTTTCCTTTCAACACAACTCTTTTGTTGGTGTGTGTATATGAAAATCTATGAGTAATCCTATGCTCAGCAAGATATTGGGTGAAGGGCTTTGAAAGAAACTTCCTTCCATGATCAGTTTGGAAGGTTTGATCTTAAAACCTGTATGCTTTTCAATCATTGCTTTAAACTGTAAGAAGGCACTAAAGATTTGAGATTTAGAGTGCAAAAGATAAATGCATGTATAACGAGTATAGGCATTTACAACAGAAAGATAATAGTTAAATCCATTATATGATGTAATGGAGGCTGGTCCCCATAAATTAGAATACACCATGTCAAGAGGAACATGAAATTTAAATGAATCAAGATTAAAAGGCAAATGGTGCATCTTAGCCATGCAATAGAATTCACAAACACTTTCTTTATTGATATTAGCTGGTAAATTGAGATAACATATTTTCAATACAGAATGAACTGGGTGCACAATGTCCAAGCCTGTTGTACTATAAAGTGTAAGAATCAAGAGAAGCGGTAAAAACTTAAGGTTGTACATGAAGGAAATTTAAAGCAAATTGATCTTTTTGTTTAGGTAATCTTGTGACAGCAACTCTATTTAGGAGTTCCTTAAAGAAGAATCTCCTTGGTGGCCTGGAATTTGACAAAGAAAATGTTAGCATGGAATTCAGAGAAACAGTTATTGTCAGCACAAAACTTTTGAACACTTATTAAATTTTGAGTAATGTCAGGAGAATGTAAAAGCTGATTGAGAAGAAATTTTTGTTGAATATCAAGATTCACCAAATAAGAGTAACCAGAATGTGGTATAGAAGTACCTATACCATTACCTAGCATAATTTGTTCAGACCCGTTGTATTCAGAGGCACCAATGAACTTGCTTGGATCAGATGTAACATTGTGGCTTGCACCTGTATCAGAGAGCCATGAAGGATCTGAAAACGATGATGGAGTGGCAAGATAAGCTCTAGGTGTGTGATAGGAAGGAGGTGGTGGAAGAGCCAAATTGCCATTGTGTTTGTGATTGAAGCATGTTAGTGGAAGGTTGCTGGAAATTTTGATCATCAAATCTATGAAAGCAATTAAAAACAATATGGTCTGTTCTTCCACAGAGTTGGCAAACTGGTCTTGAATCCATATTAGTAAAATCTTCGACTTTTATAGAACCTTTCCCCCTCTACCTCTTCTTCCATTAGAATTTGTTTTTGATGGTGCACAACCAAATTGTGATGGAGCTTGAGTGAAATTTGCTTGAAAAGATCCAAAATCTGGTTTTCTAAATCTTTCAAACATGTCCTCATGACCCAGCAAGAGTGCTTCTGCCTCAATTAGTGTAATAGTGTCTGATTTGGTCATGACAGAAGAGATGTAGATAGCACATTCTTCAAAAAGTCCATTAGTTATGGCAGTGATGTGGTCTTTTAAAGACAAAGCGTAATGAAGAGTCCATATTTGATGATAAATTTTGGATTGATTTGAGTGGATTTCATTATATAAACCTATATTTATTCACCTAAATAGTATGTTTTTGTGTTTTCTCTCTAAATTATGTCCAATTGTGAAAACATGCATTTTTGTACTTATTTTAATCAATTTTATTCCACTTTCATTTCATTCGATGCCTTGAGGTTTTTGATGAATGATTTCAGGTGTAATAGGTTGGAATGACTTGATAAGAGTGGAAGAGAAGCATACAATTGAGAGAAAACATGAAGAAAACAAAGGAGAAGCACACAACCAAGTGTGCGTACGCACAACCTTCTGTGCGTACGCACAAGAGGAAATCAACATGTGTGCGTACGCACACACCTGTGCGTATGCACAAGTTCCTGCACGTGACTTCATTAAAAAGTCACGTAACTCGCAAATTTTTGGGGGTTTCCAAGCCTATTTCTGAAGTGCTAAAGCATATAAGGGAGAGGCTAGCAACACCCATTCATACCATACACCATACAACACAGTTAGGCATATTTTTAGGTAGTTTGGGGTAGTTTAGTTTAGGTTTTTCTCTCAATTTCCTTAGGGTTTAATTAGAGAAAATACTACAAGTTTATATTTTCCAATTTTGATCTTGGATTCTTCCTTATTTTCATTGTAAGTATTTCTTAATTTTTTCTTTTATTGCACTACTTGTTTTATACTTTCTTACATTTTAATCCACTTTACCAATACATATATAGTTTTGCAATTTTGAATTCTAGTTAGTGAATTTGATGATTTTTAGTTATTATATGTTTATTGAGCTGCTATTGTTGATTTGATTCCTTGGTTGTTCATAGTTGAGTATTTTTACAATTTTGCCATGTTTTGTGAATATGCCTATCATGTGTTTGATGAAATGTCAATTTGATTATGGAGTAGAATTTCACTCCTTGACTTGGAAAAATGAATATATGGAATACTAGAATCATAATGTCCGACATTTAGTGATAATTCTTGAGTTGTTAGTTGTTATTGTTTCCACTAACGCTAGCTTTTTACTAAGGTAATTAGTAAGTTAGTTAGGATTTGTGGATTAATAACAATTATGCTCACTTGACTTACTTTTCGATGTTAAGGGTTGACTAGGTGAGATTAATCCATCATAATTATTATAGTTGTGGTTATGACAAGGAAGGAATTCCATAACCCATCCCAAGTCAAGGTTTCATTTATGTTTTAACTCATACTTTTTATCATTTTAAAGCATTATTTGTCTATATTACACAGATAGTTCTTTTTTTCCTTTATTAGTTTATTAATTGCAATTTTGAGTATTCTTTTATTTCTTAATTGCTTGCT
This sequence comes from Arachis ipaensis, assembly GCF_059453495.1. Lineage (NCBI taxonomy): Eukaryota > Viridiplantae > Streptophyta > Magnoliopsida > Fabales > Fabaceae > Arachis > Arachis ipaensis. Next base: position 94,411,964 of record NC_142438.1, read on the forward strand.
TCAACTATTGAAAACCCCCTTGCTTTTCACAACCAAAATTGTGCGCTTGTGGTCACTAGTTCCTAAGGAGAACGACCCGAGGTTTAATTACTCTTGGTTATTTTTATTTGAAATTAAACTTTGATTGGGAGGGTTACTTGTCGGTTTGGACTATACTATTGACGAAGAAATTGTTCTGCTAAATTTCCGAACTGTCGCTTTCCTCTCTATCATGTAGCCTATTGCAGCTAAAGAATCTACAACCCTTATAATTTTGTTCAAGTACTCTGTAGCAGATGTACCTTTCTTCTTCATGAATTTGAGTTGTGCCTTCAATTGTTGAACTTTGATCTTGGAGATTTTAGAGAAATAATCTTGAATTTTGGAAACCACAGTCTAGCATATGGTTCATGAAGCTTGAATTAATCAAAGAAAGTAACCAAGTCATAAAATAATGGTCCTTATTCTTCCATTGCTTGTATGTTTCAGATTCTGTCCCTGAAATTTTTTCTAGAATCAAATGATATTCAAGCTAATCCTCATTTATGACATGTAGAGCCAATTGTTGCCAAGTCCTGAATGTGTCCTCATTCAATTTATCAGGAAGATGAGTAGTAAAGGTTTTTGAGGTGTTAGAAGAGGAAGATGATGAAATTGGAACAATCGAAGTCATGAATCGTGACACTTAGCTCTGGAAATACCATGAAAGAATCTTGATATGATTGAGCTAATGTAGAAGCATTATGCAGATGTAGTATAGTGATGATGAAATGAGTATGAAGAATATACTGAATGACTATCAATTGATGAACAGAGAGTGAATGAAAATTGGTTTACTTTACAGTGCAGATACACTTTATAAGTTTATATAGTGCACTAAACTGCATTAATTAAAAGAGAGAACTAACCTACTCTAACAAATTCTGTTTCCAACATAATAACAGATTTTCTATTTATTATCTAACTTCATTTTCACTCTTTATATTTTTTAAGTCTATTAGTAGCTATCAAGTCATACCAATTGTTATCTTGTAAGATTTCTTCTTCAATATTTAGTATGACAGAAAATTTTGTCGTTGTTTCCAATGGCTCTTGGCAAGTGTCTCTTCTCCAGTCTTTTGATTGTTTTCTTTTCCTATTAAAGGAAAGTTAATACAAAACTTATGCCTGCCTTAAAGCCGATGTATTGATAACATTATTATCTGCCCTGGATTAAAGACGCAATATGGAGAGACGAGAAATAAATCAGGATTTTGGAAGAAATGTAGCAATTGAGATTTGAGGAAATTTGGTGAATTCATTGGTATAATCTGAATATTGCACTACAGATATCTTTAGAATAAATTGAGCTTTAAATAAAACAAAATATGCTATTTAAAAGTCCTTCTTAGGACTGATATTTCGGAGATAGAAAAAAAATAAAAAACACTACTTGATAAGTTGTGTGATTCATTTCTGTATAAAATATTAGTTGACCAATATTTTTTCTCAATTTTATTTTATATTTGAATTAACACTAACCAGTTTACTCGCTTGAACTCAAGTTAGGATTCATTACAATTTTAGGGGGTAATATTTTTAGTGATATAAAAATTTTAAAATTAATTTTTTAATGAAAACATTTAATAATTTTTTTAGTTTAATTTTCATGCAGTGACAGTGTAAAATGTTTTATACAGTCGTGCAATCATATTCATTCTTTTGGATGACTATTCACACGATCAATGTAAAAAGTAGTTATTTTTTCTTATGTGGCGTTATATAATTGGATGCACGTGTAAAATTACTTTACACTGACAGTGCATCAAAATTAATTTTTTTTTTGTACTTGAGGAAAACATTTAACATTTAACCCATTTGAATTGGTCGAGTGGTCAGCACACTCATCCGTTTAAGCAAGTATCAAAGATTTAAATTTTGTTTTGTGTATGCAGCAATTTATTGATACAATAAAAAAAAATTAAGTTACAATTTTATTTTTTCATATTAGATTATTCACCTAAAAAAGGAATGAACTATCATTTGTACCCATGAATTTTGCGAACGCTGATAAAAGTACCCATCAAATTCATTCTTGGAATGTACACTTTGTCGTCAATATTTCTACCGGTCACTACTGTCGCTCCAATATTACGTTGTTGCCAAGTTCGTTAACTATTAACCTTGTCCCGTTGCATAAACCTGAAGTCTGGTCTATGTTTCGCAGTAGCATTACAACGACTCTTGGTTTTAAAGTCAACTTGTGGTTGGGTGGTGCGTGAAATTTGAACTCGCACAACTGAACCGGCAAGTGCACTAGGTCGTCCAAGTAATACCTCAGGTGAGTAAAGGTCGATCCCACGAGAATTGTTAAATTGAGCAAGATGTGGTTATCTTGCAGATCTTAGTCAGGCAAATAGAAAAGGTGATTGTTGTTGTAGACGCATAAAATGAAGCAAAAAAGAAAATAATACTGAATTGGTGTAGAAACAATGATGGAAAATCAGTTAAGGCCTTGGAGATGCTTGTTCTTCTAGATTAATACTTCTTACTAACTACTTTAACAATGAGTGATTCATTCAATGGCAAGGTTGTAAGTGATTAAAGTCGGGGCTAGTGGTCATTAATCTCCTCTGATCCAGATCACACGCTGGTGCTAATGGTCATCCAATCTGAACGAGGGTGAAGCTTACGTAATTCAGTCTCTGGTGATCCTACTCAAAACACCATAGACAATGTCAGATCTTCCGGATCGGAGAATGATGCTCTGTATTCTAGCCTTAACGCCACAAAGACCTCAATTACCCATGACTAACGAGATTTCATGTCACGTATCATAATTAGCCTAGATACTCTCTTGGAACCTATGATGTATTCTCAAGTTGTAGCTCAATACTATCCGGCTAAGGCTTCGCAAGAGCTCATGTACAATAAGGGGTCATACTTTCGTTCCACCCTAGATTAATAAAGATGAAGAACGAAAATACATCATAGAATGGAATCAAACATGTATTAAAGTAGAAAAGTAATGATATTAATCCATAGGAATGAGTAGAGCTCCTATCCTTAACTCAGAAGGTTTAGCTGCTCATATTTTACAGAAATAATGTGTGATAAGTTCTGAGAGGCTGAAGATCTTAAACATGGCTGATCTCCTCCTATATATACTAATCTAATAATTAAAAATTATAAAAATGAGATAAACTAAGTAAAAGGTGCGAAAATCCACTTCTGAGCCCACTTGGTGAGTGTTTGGGCTGAGCTTGGAGTCCAACTTGGATGAGTGGGCGTTGAACGCCCACTAGGGGGTTTCCACGCTGCCTTTTGCTCCCTTGGTGGCGTTGAACGCCAGAAAGGGGTAAATTGGGCGTTCAACGCCCATTTTGGGCATTCCTTTCCAAAGAAAAGTATAAACTATTATATATTGCTGGAAAGCTATGGAAGTTAGCTTTTCAACGCCGTTGAGAGAGCATGAATTAAACCCCTATAGCTCAAGATATGCTCGTTGGAATGCATAGAGGTCAGGATTTAACAGCATCTGCTATTCTTTCTTTGCCTCTGAATCAGACTTTGCCAAAACTTGCCATTTTCACCCAAAAATCACCTGAAATCATAATAAAAACACAAAAACTCAAAGTAGCATCCAAAAGGTGAATTTTGCACTAAAACCTACAAAAACTTGATAAAATGTAACTGATAACACTAAGAAAATGATACTAAAAAGGGTATAAAATATCCGCTCATCATTGGGTAGTCCCGAACATTTGATGTCATTTAGGAACTCTGGTGTGAACCACTCTTGTTGTACATCTTCATTCTCATAAGCTTGACATGTTGTGTCAGAACTTAGATACTGATTTTCCATTCCTAGAAAGATTGTGAAGACGAAGTCGTTTACCTTCTCGACACTCTCAAGCGTGGGTGCAAGAATTGTCTTACTCTGAAAATACTTGTAATCTGACATGTTTTGTAACAAATTTGGATATGCAAAGTCTACCAAATGAGAGAGAGGGACATCAGTAGTTGTAATCAGCAGATCATCTGGAATTTTAACTTCTGATTCATCACCAACAACAGAACTAATATTTTCATTTCCAACATCAAGTATCTAATTAGCAAATCTCTTCATTTCACCATCATGTTTATCCGAAGAAGACATTAGAAGCCTCATGTTCGTATGGAACTTTAGAATCTTACAGAACGACCACAGATGGGATGAGTTAATAGCTGATGACAATATATCGTGTTTACTTTCTTTAGGAATTACCAAAAATATCTGTCTGAAATCACCTCCTTGAACCACAACCTTACCACCAAATGGTTGATGTGTTTTATGTTGATCAATAACTAACATAAAATCCCTGAGCGTCCGATCAAGTGCTTTAAAGCACATTTTATTGAGCATTGGAGTTTCATCCTAAATTATTAAACTACTTTGGATGAGCAGCTCAACCTTCAAACTACCATGCTTGATGTTGCAAGTAGATTCATCAGTAATTATAATGGGTATTGAAAACCTAGAATGAGCTGTTCTGCTACTAGGTAGGAGTAAAGACGCAATTCTCTAGATGTGACATTTAAAATAATCTTTTCTCTAGATCGAATAGCAGAAGTGATAAACCACTATTTTATAATTTATCTTGTGCTCAATTAAGTGGTTTTTATCAAGTCTTTGCTCACTTATTCATATAATTTGCATGGTTTTACAATTCCTTCCTTATTCTATGATATATGTGAAAACATGTTTCCTAGACCTTGAAACTGCGAATTTTAATTATCCTTTATTACCATTCAATGCCGTGATCTGTGTGTTAATTATTTTCAGGCTTTATAGGGCAGGAATGGCTTAGAGAACAGAGAGAAAACATGCAAAAGTGGAAAGAACGCGAGGAAATGAAGTATTTGAGAAACGGGCAGTGACGCGCACGCATGGACGACGCGGACACGTGCCTAGCGCAGAACACGAGCGACGCGTACACGTGATTGACGCATACGCGTGACAAGAAAAATTGCCAAATGATGCGCACGCGTGACTGACACGTACGCGTGACAGACGCCACGTGCAGAAAGTTGCAGAATTTCTCCCAACAATTTTTGTGCTCCTTCTCCGCCCAAATCCAAGCCTGAAAACACAAAATAGAGGCTGCAGAATGAGGGGATCACTCATTCATTCCAATCATTCATCAATTATTCACAATTTAGATTTTAGATGTAGTTCTTAGAGAGAGAGGTTATCTCCTCTCTCTCTCTTAGGTTTTAGGATTAGGATTTCTCTTAGTTTTAGGATTACTTCATCCCAATTCCAGGTTCAATGTTCCTTTAATTTAATTTCTCTTCTACTTTATTTGTTCTAGCTTACTAGTTTATTCTATTTTTCTTGTTGATTCCTTTCTTATTTAATTTGATTTACGAACCTTCCAATGTTAGATTTGATTTTATATTTAATGCAATTTGAGGTATTTCAGATTTATGATTGTTTCTTCTATTTATGTTATTGATGCTTTTAATTTAATTTAGATTTCTCTCCTTTTGGCTTTGGTTGAGTAATTGGTGACACTTGAGTTATCAAACTCCTTGTTGATTGATAATTGGAATTCGCTGGTTGATTTGGATCCCTCTAAAGCTAGTCTTTCCATAGGGGTTAACTAGGACTTGAGGAATCCCATTGATTGGTCCACTTGACTTTCCTTTATTTAGTAAGGGTTAACTAAGTGGGAGCAATAAACAATTCTCATCACAATTGATAAGGATGACTAGGATGGGATTTCCAGTTCTTATACCTTGCAAGGGTTTCCATGATTATTAATTTACTTTCTTGCCAATTTATTTCCTTGTTCCTTATTTTAAAAACCCAAAAAGATACTTTTCCATAACCAATAATAAATCATACTTCCCTGCAATTCCTTGAGAGACGACCCGAGGTTTCAATACTTCGGTTATTATTTTTATTGGGTTTGCTTAAGTGACAAACAAGTTTTTGTACGAAAGGATTCTTTGTTGGTTTAGAAACTATACTTACAACGAGAACATATTTGTAAAATTCTTTACTGACAGAAAATCCGGTTCGTCAAAATGGCGTCGTTGCCGGGGAATTGCAAACGTGTGCCTTATTATTGGTTATTGTAAATATTTACTTTTGCTTGTTTATTTGTTTTTGTTTTTGTTTTTAATTTTTATTAGCTACTATGAATTCTCACCCTTCTGGCTTTAAGTTTGGTTCCAATGTTGTTGTAAGGAATGGAAGCTATAATGAGAATAAGTATCAAGGTTGGAAGAATTAAAGATGGGAGGAGTGATGAGCGGAAAATTTATACGCTTTTTGGCATTGTTTTTACAGAGTTTTAGTATGATTTAGTTAGTTTTTAGTATATTTTTATTAGTTTTTAAATAAAAATTACATTTTTGGACTTTACTATGAGTTTGTGTGTTTTTCTGTGATTTCAAGTAATTTCTAGCTGAAATTGAGGGACCTGAGCAAAAATCTGATTCAGGCTGAAAAAGGACTGCAGATGCTGTTGGATTCTGACATCTCTGCACTCAAAGTGGATTTTCTGGAGCTACAGAACTCCAAATGGCGCGCTCTCAATTACGTTGGAAAGTAAACATCCAGGGCTTTCCAGCAATATATAATAGTCCATATTTTGCCCGAGTTTAGATGACGTAAACTGGCGTTCAACGCCAGCTCCATGCTACATTCTGGAGTTAAACGCCAGAAACAGGTTGCAAAGTGGAGTTAAACACCAGAAATAGGTTACAAACTGGCGTTCAACTCCAAGAGAAGCCTCTACACGTGTAAAGCTCAATGCTCAGCCCAAGCACACACCAAGTGGGCCCCAGAAGTGGATTTCTGCATCATTTACTCATTTCTGTAAACCCTAGTAACTAGTTTAGTATAAATAGGACTTTTTACTATTGTATTTACATCTTTTGATCCTTTGATCACATTTTGGGGGCTGGCCATTCGGCCATGCCTGGACCTTATCACTTATGTATTTTCAACGGTAGAGTTTCTACACTCCATAGATTAAGGTGTGGAGCTCTGCTGTTCCTCATGAATTAATACAAAGTATTACTGTTTTTCTATTCAATTCAAGCTTATTCCTTCTCTAAGATATCCATTTGCACCCAAGAACATGATGAATGTGATGATTATGTGATGCTCATCATCATTCTCACCTATGAACGCGTGCCTGACAAACACTTCCGTTCTACATGCAAACAAGCTAGAATGAGTATCTCTTAGATACCTAATACAGAGGACCGAGTCCGAGATATTAGAATCTTCGTGGTATAAGTTAGAACCCATGGACGGCCATTCTTGAGATCTGAAAAGTCTAAACCTTGTCTGTGGTATTCCGAGTAGGATCTGGGAAGGGATGGCTGTGACGAGCTTCAAACTTGCGAGTGCTGGGCGTAGTGACAGACGTAAAAGGATAGTAAATCCTATTCCAGTATGATCGAGAACTGACAGATGATTAGCCATGCAGTGACAGCGCATTGGACCATTTTCACAGAGAGGATGGGATGTAGCCATTGACAACGGGATGCCCTACATAAAGCTTGCCATGGAAGGGAGTAGGAATGATTGGATGAAGACAGCAGGAAAGCAGAGGTTCAGAGGAACGAAAGCATCTCTATACGCTTATCTGAAATTCTCACCAATGAATTACATAAGTATCTCTATCCCAGTTTATATTTTATTTATGTTTTTATTATCAATTCACCATAACCATTTGAATCCGCCTGACTGAGATTTACAAGGTGACCATAGCTTGCTTCAAGCCGACAATCTCCGTGGGATCGACCCTTACTCACGTAAGGTTTATTACTTGGACGATCCAGTGCACTTGCTGGTTAGTTGTATCGAAATTGTGAAAAAAGAACTAAAATTATGAACGTGCGTATTAAGTTTTTAGCGCCGTTACCAAGGAATGAACGATCACAGTTTCGTGCACCAAGTTTTTGGCGCCGTTGCCGGGGATTGTTCGAGTTTGGACAACTGACGGTTCATCTTGTTGCTCAGATTAGGTAATTTTATTTTAATTTTAAGCTTTTTGTTTTTATTATTCTTATTTTCGAAAAAATAAAAATAAATATTTTCAAAAAAAAATATTTTTCTTTAAAATTTTAAGAATGAATTCTAGTATTTCAGATGATGCTTTTATCATCACAGGAGCTAGTTGATTCCCATCAATTTGGTTGCTGTATGTAATGTCCTGCTGAAGCATGTTCTGCCTTGTCTAATCTCTTTAGACTGAAGCTTTAGACTAGCATTGCATGATTCCTGGAATTCTCAATAGAAATTTTGAAATCCTTATTTTCCTTTTCAAAAGAATTTTCGAAAAATAAAAAAAAAAATACAAAAAATTTTTTCTTCTTTTTCGTTTTTCCCAAAATAATTTTCGAAAAATACCAAAAAAAAATTTAATAAAATCATAAAACTAAAAATAATTTTGTGTTTCTTGTTTGAGTCTTGAGTCAAATTTTAAGTTTGGTGTCAATTGCATGTTTTTAAAATTTGTGCATTTTTCGAAAACTCATGCATGTATTCTTCATGATCTTCAAGTTGTTCTTGACAAGTCTTCTTGTTTGATCTTCATATTCTCTTGTTTTGTGTCTTTTGTTATTTTTCATATGCATTTTTGCATTCATAGTGTCTAAACATGAAAAATCTCTAAGTTTGGTGTCTTACATGTTTTTCTTTTCTTGAAAATTTTTTAAAATAAGTTCTTGGTGTTCATCTTGACATTCAAAGTGTTCTTGGTGTTCATCTTGACATTCATAGTGTTCTTGCATACATCACATGTTTTGATCCAAAATTTTCATGCATTGAGTCTTTTTGATGTTTTTCTCTTTTATCATTAAAAATTCAAAAATAAAAAAAAATATATTTCTCTTTTTCTTCTCATCAAATTCGAAAATTTGAGTTGAATTTTTTAAAAAATTTTTAAAATCTTGTTGTTTCTTATGAGTCAAATCAAATTTTCATTTTAAAAACTCTATCTTTTTCAAATCTTTTTCAAAAAAATCAAATCTTTTTCAATTTTCTTTCATAATTTTCGAAAATTCCAAAATGATTTTCAAAAATCTTTTTCTTATTTTGTTTCATAATTTCAAAATCTTTACTAACAATTAATGTGATTGATTCAAAAATTTTAAAGTTTGTTACTTGCCTATTAAGAAAGGTTCAATCTTTAAATTTTAAAATCCTATCTTTTAGTTTCTTGTTAGTCAAGTAATCAACTTTAATTTTCAAAATCAAATATTTTTAAATTCCTTTTTCAAATCTTTTTCAAAATAAATTTCAATCACATCTTTTTCAAAATTAATTTCAAAATCTTATCTAACTTCTTATATTTTCAAATTTGATTTTCAAATCTTTTTCAATTAACCACTTTACTTTTTATTTGATTCTTTTTTCAAAACTACCTAACTAACTCCCTCTCTAATTTTCGAAAATCCCTTCCCTCTTTCTCAAATTTCCTTTTTAATTAACTAATTGTTTTGATTTCAATTTAATTTGATTTCAATTTTAATTTTCGAATTTTAACTTTAATTTTAAAATATTTTTATTTTATTTTATTTAAATTTTCGAATTCTTCTCTTCCTCACCTCCTTCTATTTATTTATTCATCTACTAACACTTCTCCTCCACCCAAAAATTCGAACCCCATCCCCCTCTCTGTGTTCGAATTTTTCCTCTTCTCCTTCTTACATTCTTCTCTTCTTATACTTGCATAAGGAATCTCTATACTGTGACATAGAGGATTCCATATTTTCTTTTTGTGTTCTCCTCTTTTTCATATGAGCAGGAACAAGGATAAGAACATTCCTGTTGAAGCTGATCCTGAACCTGAAAGAACTCTGAAGAGGAAGCTAAGGGAAGCTAAAGCACAACTCTCTGGAGAAAATCTGACAGAAATTTTCGAAAAAGAAGGAGACATGGCCGAAAATAATAACAATGCAAGTAAGATGCTTGGTGACTTTACTGCACCAAATTCCAATTTACATGGAAGAAGCATCTCAATCCCTGCCATTAGAGCAAACAACTTTGAGCTTAAACCTCAATTAGTTTCTCTTATGCAACAGAACTGCAAGTTTCATGGACTTCCATCTGAAGATCCTTTTCAGTTCTTAACTGAATTCTTGTAGATCTGTGATACTGTTAAGACCAATGGGGTTGATCCCGAGATCTATAGGCTTATGCTTTTCCCATTTGCTGTAAGAGACAGAGCTAGAATATGGTTGGACTCTCAACCTAAGGATAGCCTGAACTCTTGGGATAAGCTGGTCACGACTTTCTTAGCCAAGTTCTTTCCTCCTCAAAAGCTTAATAAGCTTAGAGTGGATGTTCAAACCTTCAAACAGAAAGAAGGTGAATCCCTCTATGAAGCTTGGGAGAGATACAAGGAACTGACCAAAAAGTGTCCTTCTGACATGCTTTCAGAATGGACCATCCTGGATATATTCTATGATGGTCTGTCTGAGCTATCAAAGATGTCACTGGACCATTCTGCAGGTGGATCCATTCACCTAAAGAAAATGCCTGCAGAAGCTCAAGAACTCATTGACATGGTTGCAAATAACCAGTTCATGTACACTTCTGAAAGGAATCCTGTGAATAATGGGACGCCTATGAGGAAGGGAGTTCTTGAAATTGATACTCTGAATGCCATATTGGCTCAGAATAAAATATTGACTCAGCGAGTCAATATGATCTCTCAGAGTCTGAATGGATTGAAGGAATCATCCAACAGTACTAAAGAGGCATCTTCTGAAGAAGAAGCTTATGATCCTGAGAACCCTGCAATAGCAGAGGTAAATTACATGAGTGAACCCTATGGAAACACCTATAATCCCTCATGGAGAAATCATCCAAATTTCTCATGGAAGGATCAACAAAAGTCTCAACAAGGCTTTAATAATGGTGGAAGAAACAGGTTTAGCAATAGCAAGCCTTTTCCATCATCCACTCAACAACAGACAGAGAATTCTGAGCAGAATCCATCTAGCTTAGCAAATATAGTCTCTGATCTATCTAAGGCCACTTTAATTTTCATAAATGAAACAAGGTCCTCCATTAGGAATTTGGAGGCACAAGTGGGCCAGCTGAGTAAAAGAGTCACTAAAACTCCTCCTAGTACTCTCCCAAGCAATACAGAAGAAAATCCAAAGAGAGAGTGCAAAGCCATTGATTTAATCATCATGGCCGAACCTACAAGGGAGGAGGAGGACGTGAATCCTAGTGAAGAAGACCTCTTGGGACGTCCAGTGATCAATAAGGAGTTTCCCTCTGAGGAACCAAAGGAATCTGAGGCTCATCTAGAGACCATAGAGATTCCATTGAACCTCCTTATGCCATTCATGAGCACTGATGAGTATTCTTCTTCTGAAGAGAATGAAGACATTACTGAAGAACAAGTTGCCAAATACCTTGGTGCAATCATGAAGTTGAATGCCAAATTATTTGGTAATGAGACTTGGGAAGATAAACCCTCTTGCTCACCAATGAACTGAGAGATCTGGATCAACTGAAATTGCCTTAGAAGAAACAGGATACTAGAAAGTTCTTAATACCATGTACCATAGGCACCATGACCTTTGAGAAGGCTCTATGTGACCTTGGGTCAATGATAAACCTCATGCCACTCTCTGTAATGGAGAAACTGGGAATCTTTGAGGTGCAAGCTGCCAGAATCTCATTAGAGATGGCAGACAACTCAAGAAAACAGGCTTATGGACAAGTAGAGGACGTGTTAGTAAAGGTTGAAGACCTTTACATCCCTGCTGATTTCATAATCCTAGACACTGGGAAGGAAGAGGATGAATCCATCATCCTTGGAAGACCCTTCCTAGCCACAGCAAGAGCTGTGATTGATGTGGACAGAAGAGAGTTAGTCCTTCAACTGAATGAGGACAACCTTGTGTTTAAGACTCAAAGATCTCCTTTTGTAACCATGGAGAGGAAGCATGAAAAGCTTCTCTCACTGTAGAGTCAACTAAAGTCCCCACAGTCAAACTCCAAGTTTGGTGTTGGGAGGCCACAACCAAACTCTAAGTTTGGTGTTGAACCCCCACATTCAAACTCTAAGTTTGGTGTTGGGAGGTTCCAACCTTGCTCTGATTATCTGTGAGGCTCCATGAGAGCTCACTGTCAAGCTATTGACATTAAAGAAGCGCTTATTGGGAGGCAACCCAATGTTATCTAATTATATTTATTTATTTTCTATTGTTATTTTATGTTTTTTTTAGGTTTATGATCATGTGAAGTCACAAAAACTACTGAAAAATCAAAAACAGAATGAAAAACAGCATTGAAAATAGCACACCCTGGAGTAGAGCAGTCTGGCGTTTAAACGCCAGAAACAAGCTTCTGTCTGGTGTTTAACGCCAGAAACAAGCATCTACCTGGCGTTAAACGCCAGGATTGCACAGCAAGGGCGTTTTACACACCTAATTGGAGCAGGGATGTTAAGTCCTTGATCCCACTTGATCTGTGGACCCCATAGGATCCCCACATCTTCTTCTCTCCTCTTCACACCTTTACATAACTCTCTTCCACAAATACGCTCCACCAATCACCTCTATTACTCCTCCAAAACCATCATACAACCCACATACACCCACCCACTTAAATTCAAACCATCACTCCTTCCTTTTCACACATGATAACCACCTAAACCCCCTTGACCGAACCATTCACACACCTCTATCTCCTCCATTTTCTTCTTCTTCTACTCACTTCTTTCTTCTTTTGCTCGGGGATGAGCAAACCTTCTAAGTTTGGTGTGGTAAAAGTATTGCTTTTTGTTTTTCCATAACCATCTAGGGCATCTAAGGCCAGAGACATTCTCATTGAAGAGGACAAGCCCATCACTAAGAAAAGTATGGAGCAAACAAGAGATCATGGACCTCAACAAGAGCATGAGGAAATTCCTCACCATGAAATCTCTGAGATTCCTCAAGGGATGCACTTTCCTCCACAGAATTATTGGGAGCAACCTCCCTAGGAGAATTAAGTTCCAACATGGGACAACTAAGGGTGGAGCATCAAGAGCACTCCATCATCCTTCATGAGATTAGAGAAGATCAAAGAGCTATGAGGGAGAAGTAACAAAGGCAAGGAAGAGACATAGAGGAGCTCAAAAGCACCATTGGTTCTTCAAGAAGAGGAAGACGTCACCCTCACTAAGGTGGACTCATTCCTTAATCTTCTTGTCTATTTATTTTACTGTTTTTCGATTTTTGAGCTTTATGTTTTATTTATGTTTGTGTCTTTACTATATGATCACTAGTGTCTAAGTGTCTATGCCTTAAAGTTATGAATATGAATCCATCACCTCTCTTAAATGAAAAATGTTTTAATTACAAAAGAACAAGAAGTACATGATTTCGAATTCATCCTTGAAACTGGTTTAATTATTTTGATGTGGTGACAATACTTTTTGTTTTCTGAATGAATGCTTGAACAGTGCATATGTCTTTTGAAAGTTGTTGTTTATGAATGTTAAATATGTTGGCTCTTGAAGAATAAGGAAAAAGGAGAAATGTTATTTGATAATCTGAAAAATCATAAAAATGATTCTTGAAGCAAGAAAAAGCAGTGAATAAAAAATCTTGCAGAAAAAAAAGAAAAAAAAAAAGCGGAAAAAAAAAGAGAAAGAAAAGAAAAAGCAAGCAGAAAAAGCCAAAAGCTCTTTAAACCAAAAGGTAAGAGCAAAAAGCCAATAGCCCTTAAAACCAAAAGGCAAGGGTAAATAAAAAGGATCCAAGGCTTTGAGCATTAGTGGATAGGAGGGCCTAAATGAATAAAATCTTGGCCTAAGCGGCTAAACCAAGCTGTCCCTAACCATGTGCTTGTGGCGTGAAGGTGTCAAGTGAAAACTTGAGACTGAGCGGTTAAAGTCAAGGTCCAAAGCAAAAAGAAGAGTGTGCTTAAGAACCTTGGACACCTCTAATTGGAGACTTTAGCAAACCTGAGTCACAATCTGAAAAGGTTCACCCAATTATGTTCTTGTGGCCTTTATGTATCCGGTGGTAATACTGAAAAACAAAGTGCTTAGGGCCATGGCCAAGACTCATAAAGTAGCTGTGTTCAAGAATCAACATACTGAACTAGGAGAATCAATAACACTATCTGAACTCTGAGTTCCTATAGATGCCAATCATTCTGAACTTCAATGGATAAAGTGAGATGCCAAAACTATTCAAGAGGCAAAAAGCTGCAAGTCCCGCTCATCTGATTGGAGCTAAGTTTCATTGATATTTGGAATTTATAGTATATTCTCTTCTTTTTATCCTATTTGATTTTCAGTTGCTTGGGGACAAGCAACAATTTAAGTTTGGTGTTGTGATGAGCGGATAATTTATACGCTTTTTGGCATTGTTTTTACATAGTTTTAGTATGATTTAGTTAGTTTTTAGTATATTTTTATTAGTTTTTAAATAAAAATCACATTTTTGGACTTTACTATAAGTTTGTGTGTTTTTCTATGATTTCAGGTAATTTCTGGCTGAAATTGAGGGACCTGAGCAAAAATCTGATTCAGGCTGAAAAAGGACTGCAGATGCTGTTGGATTCTGACCTCTCTGCACTCAAAGTGGATTTTCTGGAGCTACAAAACTCTAAATGGCGCGCTTTCAATTGCATTGGAAAGTAGACATCCAGGGATTTCCAGAAATATATAATAGTCCATACTTTTACCGAGTTTAGATGACTTAAGCTGGCATTCGACGCCAGCTCTATGCTGCATTCTGGAGTTAAACATCAGAAACAGGTTGCAAAGTGGAGTTAAACGCCAGAAACAGGTTACAAACTGGCGTTCAACTCCAAGAGAAGCCTCTACACGTGTAAAGCTCAATGCTCAGCCCAAGCACACACCAAGTGGGTCCCAGAAGTGGATTTCTGCATCACTTACTCATTTCTGTAAACCCTAGTAACTAGTTTAGTATAAATAGGACTTTTTACTATTGTATTTACATCTTTTGATCCTTTGATCACATTTTGGGGGCTGGCCATTTGGCCATGCCTGGACCTTATCACTTATGTATTTTCAACGGTAGAGTTTCTACACTCCATAGATTAAGGTGTGGAGCTCTGCTGTTCCTCATGAATTAATACAAAGTACTACTGTTTTTCTATTCAATTCAAGCTTATTCCTTCTCTAAGATATCCATTCGCACCCAAGAACATGATGAATGTGATGATTATGTGACGCTCATCATCATTCTCACCTATGAACATGTGCCTGACAAACACTTCCGTTCTACATGCAAACAAGCTAGAATGAGTATCTCTTAGATACCTAATACAGAGGACCGAGTCCGAGATATTAGAATCTTCGTGGTATAATTTAGAACCCATGGACGGCTATTCTTGAGATCTGGAAAGTCTAAACCTTGTCTGTGGTATTTCCAGTAGGATATGGGAAGGGATGGCTGTGACGAGCTTCAAACTCGCGAGTGCTGGGCGTAGTGACAGACGCAAAAGGATAGTAAATCCTATTCCAGTATGATCGAGAACTGACAGATGATTAGCCATGCAGTGACAGCGCATTGGACCATTTTCACAGAGAGGATGGGATGTAGCCATTGACAACGGGATGCCCTACATAAAGCTTGCCATGGAAGGGAGTAGGAATGATTGGATGAAGACAGCAGGAAAGCAGAGGTTCAGAGGAACGAAAGCATCTCTATACGCTTATCTGAAATTCTCACCAATGAATTACATAAGTATCTCTATCCCAGTTTATATTTTATTTATGTTTTTATTATCAATTCACCATAACCATTTGAATCCGCCTGACTGAGATTTACAAGGTGACCATAGCTTGCTTCAAGCCGACAATCTCCGTGGGATCGACCCTTACTCACGTAAGGTTTATTACTTGGACGATCCAGTGCACTTGCTGGTTAGTTGTATCGAAATTGTGAAAAAAGAACTAAAATTATGAATGTGCGTATTAAGTTTTTAGCACCGTTACCAAGGAATGAACGATCACAATTTCGTGCACCAAGGAGCCACAAGGATTTGATTAACCCTCTTGGCAACAACCCCCTCCAATACGCTATAACCAACAACCATTATGTGATGCATACCAAGACAATAGTTATGGTGGACCCTTTCGTGACAAACCACCTCCACCAAATTACTATGGTCAAGAGCCATTCCAGGGAGCGTACCAAGATGATGAATATGGTGGACCCCCTTGTAGTTACCAACAAGCCCCACCATATGCTTATGAACCACCTTCCCAACATACATTTGAACCACCAAACTCATAAGCCCCTTTACACCATTCACCTCCATATGACCCTAACCCATATCCACCATACTAACCACCCTATGAACCGTATGAACCATACATAGAGCCACCCCAATTCCAACCCAATTACTCCCAAGAACCACCACCTCCATATACACCACGTCCATATCCATCAATCCAAGAGCACTATGATCCTACTTATGATAGCCGAGCGCAACAAGAATCAAAGGATCGTCTCAAGGAAATAGTGGATCAATTTTATGCAACCCTTCATCAACTGGAGCAAGCAATAAATCAATTAGCTTCCCGACATTCGGACACTCAAGAAACCCCCATGGCTTCATGTGGAGAATCTAATGAAGAGCGTAGCATGAAAGAGACACTAGAAACTCCGGTGGACAGTAAGTAGCATGACTTTGTATTGGAACAATTGGGGGAAGCCGGAATTATCGAAGAAGAAGAATTGGTCGAAGACTTAGGAGATGTGGAACGTCCATGGGAAAGCCCAGTCATAGAACCCCCTTCTAAGGAGTTTGAAATTGATGTTGAGAAGGGTGTACAACCTCCAAGGCATATCATGGTTGAAGACTTTGAAGGGGATGATCAAGAGATGGATTCAATCATTGATGAATTCTTATCTACATTTGAATCCTCTCCCATTGGACTTGACATGGAAATTAAAGAAGAAGAAGCACAACCTCCCATGCCCTTGGTGAACAATGAAGAAGAGATCGAATTGGAAGAAAGCTACCAAGAGGAAGAGGTTGATATTGAAGAAGCTTGCAAAGAGGTGGAAGTTGTCAAAGAAGAGCCCAAGGGAATGGAGCTGGAGATCACCTTGCCAAGGTTGTTGGAGACCTCTCCCCCAAAGCCATCAGCATCCATCCCTTCATTCAAGTGGGTAAATCTCTCATCTCTAAGCTTAATTAGCCCACTTGAATATGCTTTGCTTGAGACGGATGGGCAACTTAAAGCTCTTTGTGGATATAAGAGTAAGAGGGAGATGGTCAGTGGTTGGCAACACAATCCTAGGTTCATTGTGGTAGGAAGCTCATGGTTGAATTATCATGGTTGGAAGAATACTAAATTGTATGGGTCTAGGAAGCTGTTTGGATGCCTCAGTGAGAATTCGGATTGCTTACGACCCAGTTGGAACGAAGATGGTCAACAAGAAGACGAGTGCAAAAGCAAGGTTTGGGACCCCGGAATTCAGTCTAACAATCAACACTCTTGGGGCCTTGTCACTTGCTTAATCTTGCTTGAAGGCTCTTTGCACCTAGTTTGGGATCCCAGAGGCCATTGGAATTACAAACATTGGTGGGGATTCCTGGATGAGTTCAAGCACAAGCCACCATAACAAGGGGCTCACCGAATGTCTAACTTAAGGACTATAACTAAAAGTGCTAGGTGGGAGACAACCCACCATGGTATAATCATTCTTTTTTATTCTTAATCTTATTTTATTTTATTTTTACTAGTGTTCATTCATAATTTCTACATATTCACCTGCATTCTGCATTTTGCATTTTGTATACACATAGAAAAAAAAGGAGGCAAACCACGCGTGTGCGCAGGCCACGCGTGGGCGTCGATAGTAATCTCGCTCCCCCATCCAACAAACAGAAAGTTGTGATGGAATTGTGCGGCTGGTGTGCTCTGCGCACAATTTGACCCACGCGTGCGTGTCTATGACGTGTGCGCATCATCTGCCATAAGGGAAATCCACGCGTACGCGTCAAGCACGCACACGCGTGGATAGGAAAATCGGCGTAAATAGCATGTTGGACAGAAAGTTGTGCTGCCCCCACGCTGGAACTATGCTAGAGGCACAAGTTCATCCACACGTACGCGTCCCTGACGCGTGTGCATCCTTTTGCTTCCAAGGCCACCCACGCATACGCGTGGGTGACGCGTACGCGTCGCATGACGAATATAGTTATCACGCGCACGCGTGCCTTACGCGCGTCGTGTCGCGTCCCGCTTTTCATTCCCTTCTCCTTTCTTCCTTCATTCTTCTTATTGCATTTAATTACTTTTCTTTCTTCAATTTTTCTCTTTCATGCTTAGTTATTTATGGTTTCTTTTTTTTCATTCTTTTCTTTTTTTCTTCATGCATTTTTATGTTGGTGTTGGAGCTTTATTTGGGTCTTATATTATTATACTTGAGCTTGTGGATATCATCAAGAGTAATTTGACAATTAATATTAACTTTTTGGATTACATGCATGTTGGAATTCCTACCTTCCCTAACATATTTTACATGCATACCAAGTGTTTGTGAAAAGCCCGTATGGCATTGTGAATTCTTAATTATTCTATCCTTCTACTCTAATGCCTGTTTTTCACAAAACCCTTCCAATATTTTATTAATTAAATATGATTGTCAATACAAACGTTATTGTTAGTTTGTTACAAGTGATAATCCATTTTGGCTTTTAAAGCTTGATCTACACTACTCATGCCTTTGCCAGCATGCCAATAAACATCTTGCATTTAATGGCCTCAATTTATCATGCTATATTTCCATTGATGTCCTAATTGCATGGAGTCGCGACCATGTGTTAATGACATTCTTCTTTACCTTGGCATGATTATCACTCGTACCGCCCTCTTCCTTGCTCTATCCCTTTGAATTCATGCCCCTTTATCTTCTCCCTTTTCAGGATGGCCACCAGAAAGGGTACAGAGAGAGCCTCTAACAAACCACCAGCGAGGAGAGAAACAAAAAGCACAAGCATCTTCAACAAATGAGCTTCTCCTTCAGATACTTCAGAGGTTGGACCGGCTTGACCGGCAGGTGATGAGCGGATAATTTATACGCTTTTTGGCATTGTTTTTAGTATGTTTTTAGTAGGATCTAGTTACTTTTAGGGATGTTTTCATTAGTTTTCATGTTAAATTCACATTTCTGGACTTTACTATGAGTTTGTGTATTTTTCTGTGATTTCAGGTATTTTCTAGCTGAAATTGAGGGACTTGAGCAGAAATCAGATTCAGAGGTTGAAGAAGGACTGCTGATGCTGTTGGATTCTGACCTCCCTGCACTCAAATTGGAATTTCTGGAGCTACAGAACTCGAAATGGCGCGCTTCCAATTGCGTTGGAAAGTAGACATCCAGGGCTTTCCAGAAATGTATAATAGTTCATACTTTTTCCAAGTTTAGATGACGCAAACTGGCGTTCAACGCCAGCTCTCTGCCCAATTCTGGCGTCCAGTGCCAGAAACAAGTTGCAAAGTGGAGTTCAACGCCCAAACTGGCACAAAAACTGGCATTCAAGTCCAAGAATGACCTCTCCACGTGTAGACTTCAAGCTCAGCCCAAGCACACACCAAGTGGGCCCCGGAAGTGAATTTATGCATCAATTACTTACTTCTATAAACCCTAGTAGCTAGTTTATTATAAATAGAACTTTTTATCATTGTATCCGTAGTCTTGGTTACTCCGGTTCCCCTCTGGGGCCGAGACCAATGAACTCCATTATCACTTATGTATTTTTAACGGTAGAGTTTCTACACTCCATAGATTAAGGTGTGGAGCTCTGCTGTTCCTCAAAGATTAATGCAAAGTACTACTGTTTTCTATTCAACTCATCTTATTTCGCTTCTAAGATATTCATTCGCACTTCAACCTGAATGTGATGAACGTGACAATCATCATCATTCCCTATGAACGCGTGCCTGAAAACCACTTCCGTTCTACCTTAGATTGAATGAGTATCTCTTAGATCTCTTAATCAGAATCTTCGTGGTGTAAGCTAGAATGATGGCGGCATTCAAGAGAATCCGGAAAGTCTAAACCTTGTCTGTGGTATTCCGAGTAGGATTCAATGATTGAATGACTGTGACGAGCTTCAAACTCGCGATTGCTGGGCGTAGTGACAGACGCAAAAGGATAGTAAATCCTATTCCAGCATGATCGAGAACCGACAGGTGAATAGCCGTGCCGTGACAGGGTGCGTTGACCATTTTCACTGAGAGGATAGGATGTAACCATTGACAAGGGTGATGCCTCCAGACGATTAGTCGTGCCGTGACAGGGCATTTGGATCATTTTCCCGAGAGAAGACCGAAAGTAGCCATTGACAATGGTGATGCATTACATAAAGCCAGCCATGGAAAGGAGTAAGACTGATTGGATGAAGATAGCAGGAAAGCAGAGGTTCAGAGGAACGAAAGCATCTCTATTCGCTTATCTGAAATTCTCACCAATGATTTACATAAGTATTTCTATCCCTATTTTATTAATTATTTTCAAAAACCCCATTACTATTTTATATCCGCCTGACTGAGATTTACAAGGTGACCATAGCTTGCTTCATACCAACAATCTCCGTGGGATTCGACCCTTACTCACGTAAGGTATTACTTGGATTACCCAGTGCACTTGCTGGTTAGTTGTGCGAAGTTGTGAACCATGGTATTGACATCATATTTTTGGCGCCATTACCAGGGAAAGAAAGAGCGATGAATTTTACATAATTAAAGTGTAATCACAATTTCTGCGCACCAGCAGGCAAAGCAAATGGAGCACCGTAACAAGCGCCGATTTACATACCTCAAGGAGCTGATTGTTGGCAACCACCCACCTGAAGAAGAACCAGACACTTCAGACTCCACCTTACCTACCAGCACCGGGAGCCATGACGACCCCGACTGTGGAGATGCTGTTACCGACCCCCATTTGTTCCTGACTGATGGCACCGAGGACGGTGCCAAGCTTTAAGTGTGGGGAGGTCGGTCAGTACCTGACTTTCGGAGGTAATTATTTTTCTCAACACCAATAGGTTATTTTTCTTTTGTTAGGATAGGATAGATTGCATAGTAATAAGTGTTTGCATGTATGTTCTACTTGGTTGAAAAATAATAAGTTTCTTTTTAATACCCTATTTTTGAAAAAAAAAATTTCACTAATTCAAATTAAAATTTTGTGTTAAATTTATTTGAAGACTGTAAATTTGGAACATAAATTATAGCAAAGAACACACAACCTGTGAGATTTGAGCTTAATTATATGGTTACATTATTTAACCATAATATTTTATTCTTGTGTGTTTTCTTCTCTATGGCTGCAATCTTTGCTTTGTTTCATTTTATATGTCCACTATTTAATGTATTTACATGCTTGCATATGATTGAGGCCATTAATTGTTATTAGCTCACTTATCCCAAATAGCCTACCCCTTTCAATTACCTTTGTTAGCCACTTTGAGCCTTTTAATCCCCATTTGTTCTATATTTTACCATATTACTAGCCTTAAACAGAAAAATAATTACCCCAAATTGAATCTTTGGTTAGCTTAAGTTAGAGATTGTGTATCAATTAAGTGTGGGGAACTGTGGGAACTTAGGTTAATGAAAGTGTACAATGTTTAAAGAATAAAATACTGGAAATTTGGGTACCTACTCATGTGAAACCAGAAAAATTAAAATAACATGTGCATTGATAAATTATGTTTACTTTTATTTAAAAAAAAAATAAAAAAATAAAAAAATAATATTCAAGCGTAGCGCTCCCTTTCCTTCACCTTTTCGTGCCTTTCATGAAGAGCTAGCCAAGCTCACCCACTCACCCAAGGAAGCAATCATCATGTAGCGCTCAAAGAGTGAGCAGAACGCTCACTTAGTGAATGCTATGGACAAGGAGCTAGGCAAGGAGAATTGGCACCAAGGCTCACCAAACCAAGAGTGCGTTCACTATACCAAATGGAGCGCTCCCCTGGAAGGTTCCCACACACCAAACCAACTTGAACCAAAATCAAACCGGACCTATCCTTCTTCAAATCCATTTCTCATTCAAGGCCAACTTTGAAAAGCCCACTCTAAGCTTTGAAGACCAAAATAGAAAGTGTATAAATAGGATTAAGTTTGATTTGTAAGGGACCCTTTTAGCTCATTTTTTAGTTTTCACTTTTAATTTTCAATTGTTTTGAATTTGGGATTTGGGAATTTGGATATGAGTTTTTCTTTCTGTTTTCATTTTCATTCTTCGGCAACTTCCACTTCTCTGTTTTGGATCTTGAATTGAGATTGAAGAGCTCCATTGATTCTAATTCTAAGAATCATCTTTTACTCTTCTTCTCAATTGATCTAAGGATTGGATTTTAATATTCTCCGCTGTTTTCAATTTCATTTTCTTTTGCAATTTCTCTTCTGCTTGATCAAGGGAGCAATTGGGATCTAGATCTGATTGCTAGTCTCATTGCTCTTCTTTGATCTTCAATTTCTCTTTTAGGATTTCATAATTGATTCAAGCTTTCTTGCTGTTTTGTTTCTTGAAGAATTTTTCCATTTCTGTTCTTGTTGTTGAGATCCAGATCTGAATTCTTGCATCTCATATCTCTCTGATTTACTTTAGTTTGCAATTTCTTGTTCAATTCCAAACCCTAGCACCCAAATCCCTTTACTCCTCAAGCAATTTACATTTCTCAGTAATTTAGATTCAGCACTTTACATTTCTTGTACTTTAAGTTTCTGCAATTTACTTTTCTTGCAATTTAAGTTTTAGCTCTTTTACTTTCTTGCACTTTAAGTTACTGTAATTTATCTCTTCTGCACTTTATTCTTCTGCACATTTATTTACTTGCAATTTAGCTTCTGTCAATCAAAATCACTCAATTCATCAAATATTCGCTTAACTAAATTCATCACCTAACTAAAATTGCTCAATCCATCAATCCCTGTGAGATCGACCTCACTCTTGTGAGTTATTACTACTTGATGCGACCCGGTACACTTGCCGGTGAGTTTTGTGTGGAAATATGATTTTCATCCGTCAAGTGTCCTTGACCGGGTTCCTTTTCCAAAGGTTGTGTGTAGTGAGATATATCCAAGTGGTTGGATTGGAGTGTCTCCCAGACCGAACAAGCTATTTGGATATGCTCTGAGCTCTTTATCTTGCAAACCGAGTTTGTCGAAGACGGATTTAAACAAGAGATCCGGAGCTTCCCTGGTCTATTAGTGTTCTGTGGAGATTAGCATTGGCCAATATGATAGTAATGACCATGGGATCATCATGCCCGGGATGATGCCTGTTGCATCTTCTCGGGTAAAGGTAATTGTGGGAAGGTCGGATGACCTCTCTCCTTCCCCGACATGATATACCTCTTTAAGGTGTCTTTCGTGAGATGATTTAGAGATCCCTCCTCCTGCGAATCCCCCATTTATCATATGAACATGTCTCTCAGGAGTGTGGGGTGGTCGTTCAGTCCGTTCGACCACTTCATCCCCTCTTCTTTTTCTTGGTTCCTTCGCTTTGTTGGCTAAGTACCGATCTAGTCGTCCTTCTCTTGCCAATTTCTCTATGGCATTCTTTAGGTCGAAGCACTCGTTAGTAAGATGTCCGTAAATTCGGTGGTATTCACAGTATTCTGTCCGACTTCCCCCTTCTCTTTTGTTTTTGATTGGTCGGGGTGGTGGGATCTTCTCAGTGTTGCATATTTCTCAGTAAACATCCGCAAAAGACACCCGAAGAGGGGTGTAATTGTGGTATTTTCCAGGCTTCTCACTGGGTTGATCTTCTTTTTTCTTGGACTCTTTATCCTTGTCCCGAGAGGGGTAGGACAATCCAAGTTTTCAGGTTTCTCCAAGTCGAGAATTCTCCTCCGTGTTAATATACTTTTCTGCCCGTTCTTGTACCTCTTTAAATATGTGGGGTGCTTTTTTGATATGGAGTGGTGATGCAGGCGGAAATTAGCCGATTAAGAAATTAATATGAGAAATACGTTGCGAGTATAGCTCTTAACCAGCAAAAATCCGCTTATCAATTTAGAAAAGAGTTGTCACAAAATTAATAACAAAATACTGGGAGTAGAAATCCCAGGTCATCTCCCAACGAGTTGACAAAAGAGTGTGGCTTATTAGTCAGAGGTTTTCCAAGAAATTTTTGAATTTGAGAAACAGAAAAATAAATAATTGTAAATTTAAGCAATGGAAATTAACGAGAGAGATTATATAATTCAAATAAAAGCCTTGACCGGGAGAAGATTAATTGGAAGTTCTATCCTTGTTGAATTTTCTCAAGTGTAATAATAAAAGGTTGTTGTTCTACTTGGTCATCCCTTACTTAATAAGGGAAAGTCAAGTAACTAACTAACCAACTCTATCACTCAAGTCCTAACCCTTTCCTAAGAAAGGATTAGAGTTAGAGACTAGAGAGTCAGCCAACAACTTCCAGTTAAGATTAACACTTGAGTATTCCAACTCAAGGTTCTCCTCTTAATCAACTCCCAATCAAGTTAGGATACTACTCCATTAACATGAATATAACTTTCACAGAATTAAAAAGGGAATAAAAGGAAGACATGATAAACAATAACTAAAAATTAATTAAAAGTAAATATGGTTCCTTGCATTAATAAATTCTAAAAATAATCCAATTGTAATTCTGAACAAAAATTAAGGATATGGAAGAGTAAGGGAAAAAGAAAGCAAACTAGAATAGCAACTTCAACGGAGGTAATGACTCTTCTCAATATCCAAAAGCCAAAAGCATAAAACTAGAAATCTAAGAATGTAAAAGAAAACCTAGAGGAAGAGAAATTTTTCTCTCAGATTCAAAAACTAAACTAAAACTATGCGTAATGAGAATGTGTGTTGAGTCTCTGCTGTCCCCTGGCTCTAGTCTGTGTTTCTGGGTCGAAAACTGGGTCCAAACTCGCCCCAAAATTGCCCCCAGCATTTTCTGTGATTTCTGCAAATCGCGCATGTCACGCGTATGCGCCAGTCATGCGTACGCGTCACTGGTCAATTTCGCGTGTCACGCGTAAGCGTCAGGCACGCGCACGCATCTGTGCACAAACTCGCTTTTGCGTGTAGGCGTCAGGTACACACACGCGTCGCAGTGAAAATCTCTAGATCACGCGCACGCGTGAGCCATGCGTGCACGTCGATGCTCGCTGGTTATCTCCTTAGTTTCTTGTGTTCCTTCCATTTTTGCAAGCTTCCTCTCCATCCTCTAAGCCATTCCTGCCCTGTAAGGCCTGAAAACACTGAACACATAGTTCACGGCATCGAATGGTATGAAAGGACATTAAAAATACACAATTTAAAGGCTTAGGAAGTAAGTTTTCAATCATAGATCAGAACTAGGAAGGGATTGTAAAATCATGCAAATAGTATGAATAAGTGTGTAGAGACTTAATAAAAGCCACTCAAATCAGCACAAGATAAACCATAAAATAGTGGTTTATCAAACTCCCTACACTTAAACATTAGCATGTCCTCATGCTAAGCTCAAGGAGATAAAATAAATGAATGGGGAAAGTAAGACTCATGAGATGCAACCTATATATGAATGCAACTATATGCTAAGATGATTCTGCATACTTGGTTAAAAGTAAACAAGTTCTTCAAGACAAACTTAAATCAGATATCACTAATTAAAATCATACAGTAAAGGAAAGTAGACTTGTAAGAAGACAGCTCATGAAAGTAGGAAACATAAAATCAAGCATTGAACCATCATTGATAGTGTATGTGCACTCTAATCACTCAGGTGTATGGGGTAATTCACTCTAGTCTTCTCTAGTCATACTTTCTAAACTTTGTTCTTCACCTAACCAATCAACAAGTATTTAATGTACCAATGTAAACATCATGAGGTCTTTTCAACGTTGTAATGGGACTAAGGTAAAGGTAAGGGTATATATATGGCTAAGTGAGCTATAAATTGAATCCTTGACTAACCTAAACTCTCACCTATACACACACTCTATATACTTCTAAAATCATGCCTAGCTGCCCAAAATTCCCACTTTTTCATTACATACTCATGCATCAACTCTTCTTTAATTGTATCACATATGCATTGATCTTTCATTAGCTTAACATTAGGGTAATTTTGTCCCCTTATTTATTTATTTATTTATTTAATTGAATATTTTTGGGTTTTTTTATATAAAAATATAAAAGTAAACATAACATATCAATGCACATGGATTTTTAATTTTTCTGGTCTCACATGAGTAGGTATCCAAATTCCTAATATTTTATCAAAGTAGAAACATAACACATTCCCTTATTAACCCATGTTCCCACAGTTTTCCTACACTTAGTTGATACACAATCTCTATCTTAAGCTAACCAAAGATTCAATTTGGGGTAATTAATTTGTTTTTCTGCTTAAGGCTAATGATGTGGTAAAATATAGAACAAGGGAGATAAAAAGGCTCAAAGTGGCTAACAAAGGTGATTGAATGGGTAGGCTATTTGGGATAAGTGAGCTAATAACAAATGATGGCCTCAATCATATGCATGCATATAAATACATTAAACATTGGACATATAGAGTAGAACAAAATATAGATTACAATTATAGAGAAGAAAACACACAAGAATAAAATTTTATGGTTAAATAGTGTAACCATGTAATTAAGCTCAAATCTCACAGGTTGTGTGTTCTTTTAGCTATAGTTCATGTTCCAAATTACAGTCTTGAAATAAGTTTAACACAACTTTTAATTTAAATTAGTGAAATATTATAAAATAGAGTCTTAAAAGAAAATTTATTACTTTAACCAAGCAAACATAAATGCAACCAATTATTATCATGAAATCTACTCTATTTAACAAAAGAAAAACTAAAATGTTGGTGTTAAGAGAGAGAGCTTACCTCCGGAAGTCAGGTACTGACCGACCTCCCTACACTTAAAGCTTGGCACCGTCCTCGGTGCCATCAGTCAGGAACAAAGGGAGGTTGGTAACAGCATCTCCATAGTCGGGGTCGTCATGGCTCCCGGTGCTGGTAGGTGAGGTGGAGTCTGGAGTGTCTGGTGCTTCTTCAGGTGGGTGGTTGCCAAAATCAGCTCCTTGAGGTATGTATATCGGCGCTTGTTACGGTGCTCTCTTTGCTTTGTCTGTCGGTCAAGCCGGTCCAACCTCTAAAGTATCTGTAGGAGCAACTGATTTGTTGAAGGTGCTTGTGATGTGGAAGGAGAAGGAATATCTCCGGCCAGGTCTATGGTCCGGCTGGTAGTGGCTGCTGAGGGTCTGATGTACTTCCCGTTGGGGACATACTGATCATCCCGCGGAAGTATGGTCTTGGTGTCTCCAGCTTTGTAGGGGACTCCGGCTGTCGAGACTAGATCTGAAACCAAGACAGGAAATGGTAGGTTGCCCGCAATCTGTACATGTCCCATGGCGTGCCAGAGGTGTGTAGGTAAGTTGAGAGGCTGGACTGTAAGGATACACCAGAGGAGAACAGCCATGTCTGCAGTGAAGGAGGACTCATGAGTGCTCGGAAAGACGTAGTGGGACATAATCTATGCCCACACTCGAGACTCCAAGGTAAGTGCTAAAGCCAATATGCCCTTAGGTCGGGATCGATGGTATCCATATATCCATCTGCTGCCAGGTTGTGCTATAACTCTGAGGATGGCGTCCGAGTCAAATTGGTATGTCTGGCGCTTGGAAGAGGCTTCTTGGTATGCGTCCAATCCTTCTGGGGCAGGGGGAGATCTAAAGCGTGCTGAATGGCCTCTTCAGAAATAGGGACTTGCTTCTGACAGACATAGACAGACTGCAGGGTTGGCATGTGAAAATTGGAGTAGAATTCAACTACCCATGAAAGTTTGACCTGCCGTGGCTGTGTCCGTAAGAATCTCTAGTGTCTTCTCTCAATGCGGGGCTCCACAAAATCAACAATGTGAGTAGGGAGGATGAGTAGGTACTCATTATTGTAGTTCCTTTCAGCCAAGATGGGGAACATCTGCTCACAGTAGCGATTAGTGAACCGCGCAGTGTTTCTGGCCAGAAAAGCTTTCTTAGTTTCATTGACATTGATGATCCTCTTGACTCGCTTTGTTGAGGGCTTTGCTGATGTTGAAGATGGCTCCACAGCTAGCGCTCTTTTTGTTCCTCTCCTTGCCGGTGGTTTGGGAGCAACTTTCTCTTTACCCTTCTTGGTGGCCATCTTGAAAAGGGAAAAGGAAAGTAACATGTAAAGCCAAGGGTTAAAGCAAGGAGGGGGACAGTACAGGTGATAATCAATGCCAAGGTAAAGAAGGATGTCGTTAACACATGGTTGCGACTACATGTGATCAGTTCATCAATGGAAATATAGCAAGTGCATATTATGGCAAGTAGATGCAAGATGTTTATTAGCATGCCGGCAAAGGCATGAGTAGCATAGATCAAGCATCAATAGCTAAAATATATTATCACTCGTAACAAACTAACAATCACGTTTGTATTGACAATTATATTCAATTAATAAAATATTGAAAGGGTTTTGTGAAAAACAGGCATTAGAGTAGAAGGATAGAATAATTAAAAATGCACAATGCCATACGGACTTTTTCACAAATACTTAGTATGCATGGTAAATATCTTATTGAAAGTATTAAATTTGAACATACAAGCAACCCAAAAATAATTAGTGATAATTGTCAAACAACTCCTTAATAATCCACAAGCAATTATGGAAGAAAACAATCATCTAATTAGATTTCTAACACCAAGTAAAATAATGCAAATAAATAAATAAATAAATAATAGGAAGAGAAGAAAGAAAATAGAAAGAAAGAACCTTGAAAAGAAGGTAATAAAGAGAGATAATGGAGAATGTGAGGTGAAGAAAATATGATGGAAGGGGGAAGAAGAAGAAAGGAGTAAAGAAAGAAGAAGGAGAAAAAGAATGGAAAATAAAGAAGAAAGAAGAAAGAAGAGAAAGAAAGAAGAAAGAAGAAAGAAATTAGGATTGGAAAAGAAAATATAAGAAAAGTGGCGGCGTAGGGATCTGGTGGTGTTGCGCGAGTGACGCGCACGCGTACTCCACGCATACGCGTGGGTCGCGCAAATGGGGAGGCGACGCGTAGGCGTCGGTCACGCGTACGCGTGACCGTGTTTGTGCTACTCGCGCGAAGGCAGCCTTGCGCACGCACAACTCTCTGTTCGTTTCGGGGTGTGTGCCAAAATGGCATACAACACGTGCGCTTCATTGACGCGTACGCCTGAGTATTCAGAATTTGAAAATGACGCGCACGCGTCAGGGACGCGTACACATGAGTGACTTAGTGCCTTGGGCATAGTTCCCGCACCAGGCCATTACAACTTTCGGCCTGACATCTTTTTATGTCAATTTTCCTAGGTCACGCGTGCGCGTCATTGACGCGTACGCATGAGGTCCCAAATATTCAAATGACGTGCACACGTGAGGGATGCGTGTGCGTGGTGATGCTTGTGCGATTGACACACTTTCTGCATTGCTCCCACGCAACTTTCTGCCACTTTCTCTTTTCTTTTTTTTATTTTTTTCTTTTTTTTTATGCAATATGCAGATGCAAATGTAGACTATATGCAGAAATCATGACAAGAACCACTAAATGAAACTAAGAAGAGAGAAAAGAACGATCATACCATGGTGAGTTGTCTCCCACCTAGCACTTTGCTTTAACGTCCTTAAGTTGGACGGTCCACAAGCTCAATCTGCTTCTGTTGGTGGATCATCCAATAGGAAGATCTCCAGCTCCTTGTTTTTCTTCATCTTCTCACCATGATATAGCTTTAAGTGATGTCCATTGACCTTGATGAATTTGGAGCTTGAAGGGTGACTCAGGTGAAAGACTCCGTATGGCTCTGCCTTCTCTACTCTGTAGGGACCTTCCCATCTGGATCTCAGCTTGCCTGGCATGAGTCTCAACCTGGAGTTGTAAAGGAGAACCAGATCTCTAGGTCTGAACTCTCTTCTCTTGATGTGCTTGTCATGCACAGCCTTCATCTTTTCTTTGTATAATCTGGAGTTGTCATAAGCTTCGAGTCGAAGGGTCTCCAGTTTTGCTAGTTGCAGCTTCCTTTCAGCGCCAGCTTTCTCAAATCCCATGTTGCACTCCCTCACAGCCTAGAAAGCCTTGTGCTCCACCTCCACTGGGAGGTGGCAAGCCTTTTTGTACACTAAGCGGAAGGGGCTCATCCCAATGGGTGTCTTGTACGCTGTCCGATATGCCCAAAGCGCATCTTGTAGCTTGGTACTCCAGTCCTTCCTATGAGGCTTGACTATCTTCTCCGGGATACGCTTTATCTCTCTGTTAGACACCTCTGCTTGTCCATTATTCTGGGGATGGTAAGCAGTAGCTACCTTGTGAATAACGCCATGCCTCTTTAGTAGAGCGGTCAATCTCCTTTTACAAAAATGGGTTCCTTGATCACTCATGATTTCTCGTGGTGATCCAAAGCGACAGATAATATGGTTTCTAACAAAAGAGACAACAGTGTTAGTATCATCAGTACGGGTAGGAATTGCTTCCACCCATTTAGAAATATAATCTACAGCTAACAATATATATAAGAAACCGCTAGAGTTTGGAAACGGACCCATGAAGTCAATGCCCCAAACATCAAAAATCTCACAGAACAACATAATTTGTTGGGGCTTCTCATCCCTCTTGGATATATTACCAAACCTCTGGCATGGGGAACAAGATTTACAGAAGGCAATAGCATCTTTAAAAAGAGTAGGCCACCAGAATCCACACTCTAAAATTTTTCTAGCCGTTCTTTGGGGGTCAAAATGTCCACCACTCTCAGAGGAGTGGCAGACCTCTAAAATAGACTGGAATTCTGATTGAGGCACACACCTTCTAATTATCTGGTCAGCACCATACCTCCATAAATATGGGTCATCCCATATATAATATTTGGACTCGCTTTTCAGCTTGTCCTTCAGATGCTTAGTAAAATTGGGAGGGAAGGTGTGACTAACTAGATAATTAGCTACAGGTGCATACCAAGGAACTACTTCAGATACTGCATGCAAGCTATCAAATGGAAAAGCATCATTGATAAGAGTGGATTCATCCTTAATGTGCTCAAGGCGACTCAAGTGGTCCGCCACTAAATACTGAGAGCCACTCATATCCTTAATTTCTAAATCAAATTCTTGTAGCAGCAGTATCCAACGTATTAGCCTTGGTTTGGACTCTTTTTTAGCTAATAAATATTTTAGAGCTGCATGGGCTGAGTACACTACCACCTTAGTACCAAGTAAATAGGCTCAGAATTTATCCAGAGCAAAAACAATAGCCAAAAGCTCTTTTTCAGTGGTAGTGTAATTAGATTGAGCAGCGTCTAAGGTCTTTGAAGCCTATGCAATAACAAAAGGATCCTTACCTGCGCACTGGGCTAGTGCCACTCCGATAGCATGGTTGGAGACATCACACATAATCTCAAAGGGCTGGCTCCAGTCAGGTCCTCTCACAATTAGAGCTTGAGTCAAGGCAATCTTCAGCTTATCAAACGCTTCTATACAATCCTCACTCAGCTCGAACTCAACATCCTTCTGCAGCAGTTTGGATAAAGGTAATGCTACCTTACTGAAGTCCTTGATGAATCTCCGGTAGGAACCTGCATGGCCAAGGAACGAATGGACTTCCCTCACAGAAGAGGGGTAAGGTAAACTAAAAATGACATCTACCTTTGTTGGATCTACAGAAATACCAGTATTAAAGACAACATGTCCTAGAACAACACCTTGTTTGACCATAAAATGACACTTTTCAAAATTCAAAACAAGGTTTGAACTAACACACTTGTCTAATACTCTAGATAAACTATCAAAGCAAAGGCTAAACAAATCACCATATACGCTAAAATCATCCATAAAAACTTCCATAAACTCTCAATAAGATCAGAGAAAAGACTCATCAGGCACCTTTGGAAAGTAGCTGGTGCATTGCATAAGCCAAAGGCATTCTCTTATAAGTATATGTCCCAAAGGGACATGTAAAAGTAGTCTTTTCTTGATCTTCAGGAGATATATGAATCTGAAAATAGCCTGTGTAACCATCTAAAAAGCAGTAATGCGATTTAACTGATAGGCGATCCAGCATTTGATCAATGAATGGCAGGGGGTAGTGATCCTTACGAGTGGTCTGGTTGAGGCGCCTGTAATCAATGCACACCGTCCAGGAATTCTGCACTCTAGTTGCTATGAGCTCTCCATACTCATTCTTCACGGTAGTGACTCCAGACTTCTTGGGCACCACTTGTACTGGGCTAACCCATTCACTATCTGAGATGGGGTAGATGATATCAGCTTCCAGCATTCTGATCACTTCCTTCTTGACAACCTCCAAGATGGTGGGATTCAGTCTTCTTTGGGGTTGACGGACAGGTCTTGCTCCCTCTTCTAAAAATATCCTGTGCTCACAAACTTGAGGGCTTATGCCTACTATATCCGCCAAGCTCCACCCAATTGCTTTCTTATGCTTTCTCAGCACAGTAAGCAACTGCTCCTCTTGTTGGGGTGTGAGTTCTTTTGCAATGATAACGGAGAGCTTCTGATTATCCTCAAGGTAAGCATACTTGAGGTGGGATAGAAGTGGCTTTAATTCTAATTTCTGCTCCTGACTGGGCGCTAGATCTTCTAGAACAAGTGATGATGGCAAAGTGTCCTCATTGTGCTCAGAGGGTTTCCCCACACTTGGACCTTGCTCCATGTGCATCTCTTCTACTGCTTCTTGGTGGACTGCTGCTATGGTCTCATCAATGATATTGCACCGGAAGATGAAATGGTCTTCCAGAGGGTGCTTCATAGCTTCATTCAGGTTGAAGCTTACTGCTCGGCTGTCTATCTCAAAAGAATAAGTTCCTGAGAATGCATCCAACTTGAACTTTGAGGTCTTCAGGAATGGTCTTCCGAGCAGGATGGATGACGGTCTTCCTGAGTCATTTTGGGGCATCTCCAAGATATAGAAGTCAATGGGAAATGTGAGCCCCTTAATGCTCACTAGCACGTCCTCAGCAATTCCAACCACTGTAATAATGATTTTATCTGCTAACACAAAACGAGCTGCCGACCTTTTTAAGGGAGAGAGCCTTAAAGCATCATATATAGACAATGGCATAATACTCACGCACGCTCCTAAGTCACACATGCATTCAGAAAATATTACACTCCCAATAGTACAGTTAACTAGGGGTGTAAGTTACCGAACCGGACCGAAATTTACCGCAAAATCAAACCGAAATTTACAACAACCGAATGGAAAACCGAAAAAACTGGTTTTTTTTTGTTTTTTTAATCAAACCGATCGGTTCGGTTCGATTTTCGGTTGGCTCAGTAAAAATCGAACCGAACCAAATCGAACCGAAATATTGGTTCAAAAACCTTATTTTTACACATTTGCCCTTTAACCTAATATGCAAACCTCTAACCTCCCAATCCCTACTCACTCAGCGCAGCCACAACACAAGTCACAACCTCCATCTTTCTTCTCTATGCCTGATTGCCTGAGACCCTAAGAGAATGAGAGCTTGAGAGAGCCAGAGAGCTGAGAGCGCCGACGTCAAGTCGACGTGAAGGATGTCGTCGATCTCCATCATGGGCGTTGCAGAGAGCTGTCTTCACGCCATCGTCTCGCCGTCGTCGATCTCTGTCTGAGCCGTTCTTCCCCGTCGCCGAACAGCAGTCCTCGTTGCCATCCAGCAGTCCTCGTCGCCGTCCAACAGTCTCCGTCGCCGAGCCTTCTCCTGCAACTCACAATGTTGTCTTCTGAGGTTGGTAACTCGATTTTTTCACAAATTGTTGGAAGTTATTACTTATTAGATGTTCTTGTTGGTGGGCTGATTGAAAGTTTGTTGTTGTTGCTGTTCGTTGAATTGAAGAAGCTCTTTGTATATATATATACTTCTTATCACAATTTTAATTATAAATCCACATGATTTAATTTTTAAAATTTTTACTTCTTTATATCATATCAATTAAGATTTCAATTCCGAATATTAACTCATATAACCAAAATAAAAAAATTTGGTGCTTACAAAGATATTTTACCTACTTTAGTCACTGCCTGGCCACTTGAATCCTAATTGAATTTTCTCTTTGATTAATCTTTAGGACTGGTTTTGTCTCCCTGATCTTTGGTTTTTTCAAAATTTATTGCAAGTTATTAGATATTTTCGAGTACCTTTTTCTGTCTATGAAGCTAAGGGATTTGGATACCTTTTTCTGTCTAAGTATCTTCGTAACTTAATTTTTGGTGTTCTTTTTTCTTTAAATTATGGATTTGGGATATTGTAGTTAACCACAAATTTTTAAACATTGTCATGTCCTTATATTTGCATTATGTCATGCAGTATCCCATACTTAATAAATCAAGTTTAGAGGTAAGAATGAACGTGAATAGTATTACTCCTTAGTCTTTTCTAGACCAAAAGACCAATAATTACTTTGATGCAGGTTTGATAACACTAACACAGAAAGATTAAATAAAGAGTACTTAATTTAGAAAATAAAGAGTACTTAATCTAGAGAGTAAATAAAGAGTTTAACCTTGTTAAAACCTTCTTCACACGTGATATTACTCAATTGTTTTAGTTATTCCACTTTGTTTTGAGTTATCAATCTAAACAGTACTTAATTTAGAACCAAGGTTCTTTCACAATGAAGCTTAGAAATAGGTACATGGCACATGGGTTTACATTTGATAGTACATTACAATTTCTTCATGCAATAATTTAGGTAAGTAGCACAAAGGCAATAATGCAGATTACTGCAGGAGGGTCCAATTATGAGATCAACATGGCTGCATAAGTGCATATATATGGCTGCATATAATTAATATGTTTCACAAGTTTGAATGCTGAATTTCTTGCTGGAAATAATATTTTCGGTGCTGTTGATGAGTTAAAATGCTAATTTTTCATTGTTATGTTTATATATATGCAGCCAACAAGCAATGAACAGCCCAATGAACCGATGCCTGAAGTTGGGGGTGAAAATGTTGAGTCTGTGGTACGTTCTTCAACAAACAGCGGTGTGCTTATCAAACCCCCGCCCCATCCAAGATCAAAGAAGAGGAAGGTTGATTCAACTAATGTGGGTGCAACTCCGGGAGCAACTCCTACAAATCCAGCTCCAAGCACTATAGAAACTGATGAAGAGGATGGCAAGGATGATCCCAATGAAGGTAACAGAAAACCTTCTAGACCTAGATCTTGGACTTGGGAACACTTTACAAAGGATCCTAAGTCTAAGCCATCATATCCTAGGGCTAAATGTGATTGGTGTGGTGCATCATATGCATGTGACTCTCATAGAAATGGTACAACTAATATGCGTTATCATTTGTTGAATCAATGTAAAAAATTTCCTAGGGACTCGGTGACCCTAGTTAAACAATCTTTACCTTCCAACAAAAAAAAAGAGGGTGAAGGGGTATTTACTGCCGTTACTTTTGATGATGAAATGTGTAGAAAAGCCCTTGCTAGGATGATAATTGTTGATGAGCTACCATTCAAGTTTATTGAGGGGGAGGGATCCAGATTCTATATGAGTATTGTGCAACCTATATTTTCACTTCCGGGAAGGATTACTGTTGCTAAGGATTGTTGGAATCTTTATATTAGTGAAAAGAATAGGTTGAAAACTGTGTTCAAACAACCAAATCAATCTGAATTATATGTGTCTCACTGCTCATTACATTGATCATGATTGGAAAATTGCAAAAGAGGATTATCAATTTTTGTCTTATTAAAAACTACAAGGGAGAAACAATTGGTAGAAAAATTGAGAGATGTCTTTTGGGGTGGGAGATTTCTAGAGTGTTCACAATTACTGTTGATAATGCTAGTTCTAATGATACTGCAATATCTTATCTAAGAACTAGAATGGAGGATTGGAATTTACATCCTTTGAAAGGAGAGCATTTGCATGTTAGGTGTTGTGCATATATTCTTAATCTTGTTGTTAATGATGAATTGAAAGAGATGTATGAATCTATTAGCAAGATAAAAAATGCTATTAGATATGTGCGTGCTTCCCCTAGTCGCATGAATAGGTTCAAAAATTTCATTAAGGAAGCTAGGATACAAGACAAGTATACTGTTCAACTCGATGTTCCCACTAGATGGAACTCTACATACACCATGCTTAAAAGTGGTTTGAAGTTTCAAAAGGCATCCAAGAGGCTAGGGGAGAGAAATACAGAATATGCTCTAATGCAAGGTGGGATTCCGAGGAATATTGATTGGGACAATGCAAAACACTTTATGGAATTCTTAAAAATTTTTTATGATGTTACAAAGAGTGTGTCTGGTAGTTTGCTTGTGACTTCTTCTCAATATTTTCATGAGTTTTGTAAGATCTTGTGAGTGTTCAAAGTTTCTTGTGGTAGTCGAGATCCATTACTTGGGAGTATGGCTGAGAGGATGAAGCTTAAGTATGACAAGTACTAGGGTAACATAAAAAATATCAATATAATGATTTTTATTGCGGTGGTTCTTGATCCTAGATACAAGTTGAAGTTTGTGAACTTTAGCTTTGAAAAACTATATGATAAGGATGATGCTGATTTTTTGGGTGCAAAAGTGAAAGAGACCTTCTCCAAGATGTTTGAATGCTATGTGAAATGCAAATAATGGGGGTAGATCTTTTACTTCAGCAACAATGGAAGGTGCATCAGATGTGGGAGTACCTGATGGCAACATGGCTGGTGATTTTTTCAAGGAGGTGCATTTTCATGAGATCATCAACAAGAATGAGGTGGATTTGTATTTGATGGATGGTTTAGAGAAGCCTCGTGATCAAAATACTTTTGACATATTGAATTGGTGGAAGGTAAATTCTAGCCAGTATCCTATCTTATCCCAAATAGCTAGAGATGTCTTAGCAATGCCGGTCTCGACTGTTGCTTCAGAATATGCTTTTAACACTGGTGGAAGAGTGCTTAACAACTATAGGAGTTCTTTAACTCCAAAGACAGTTGAGACATTGATATGCACACAAAATTGGCTTTGTGCTTCTCCAATGACAACTGATTTTGAGGAGCTTATTGAAGAGTTTGAGAAACTTGAATTAGGTATGCAAAAAAGAAATTTATAGTTCCTTTTATGGTTTAGGTTTATAATTTATAATCTATATTATGTTTATAATCTATAATGATTTTTTGTTTTATTTTTGTAGAAATTGCACCAACCAGAGAAGATGATGATGAGTCTGGTGTGGATTCAGATTAAGCCATGGTGGTTGTTTGGTTTTTATTTGTTATAAAGTGACTGTTTCGGTTTAAAGTGTGTTCATTTTTGTTGTTTTGCTAGACATTTTTAGTTGTCTTTGTTTTATGTTTAATTAAGTTGAATTTGTATTTAATTTGGATGTGATATACTCTTGTTATTCTAGTTTATTGAAGGTTTTAAACTTTATTTTATGATAATTTAAATTCTGATCATTAGGTGCAAAAAAACCGAAAAAACCGACTGAACCAAACCGCTGTTGGTTCGGTTCGGTTGACCAAACAGCAGCCAACCAAATGGTTGGTATTATTATAGGACCGATCAGGTCGGTTCAGTTGGTTTTCGGTCCAAAACCGAACCAAACCGAACCGATTACACCCCTACAGTTAACCATGCATGGTCTTGGATCACTACATTTTTCAGGTATATCCCCCATTAAAGGAGATATGAAACTACCTAAAGGAATAATTTCTAATTCATTAATCTTATCCTTATGCATGCACAAATCCTTTAGAAACTTCACATATTTAGGTACTTGCTGAATAACATCAAAAAGGGGAATAGTTACCTCAACCTTTTTGGAAATTTCTACCATTTTTGGGTCAAGTTCCATCTACTTTCTAGACTTCCTTGCAAGGTGCAAAAATGGGATAGGAATGGCGTCTCTGGTAGCTTTAGCTTCTTCTGGTGCGCCATTCCCTGGTTGAGTTGCTCTTTCTTCAATCATGTCTTGTACTTCATTTTCCTCTTCAACATCCTCCACTTGAACCATATCCTCAACTGGGGCGTGTTCTTGTGGGCTTGGCTCCTCCTGATTCCTCTCTTGCAGTGTGGTTTTGGACCTCAAAGTGATGGCATTGATGCCACCCTTGGAGTTGGGTAAGGGTTGAGAAGGAATTCCACTGGAGCTTGAAGGCTGGTTGTTGGTAGTATTCATAGATCCAATCTATGAGGCAAGAGCTTGTACAGTAGAGGTCAGGCCATTTAAGGTGGAGCTAAGTGTGTCCTCAATGGCCTTTTGTCTTTGCTCAATAGACTGAAGCAATTCGTCATTAGAAGATGAAGGGGGATAAGTAATCTGAGGGGTCTACTGTTCGTTATTCTGAGGTGCTTGGGACTGTCTTTAGTGAGGTACTCTGTAAGGCTGGTTCTGGTTCTGGTGATACCAGTTTTGCTGATTGTTATTATTATTCCACCTCTGATTCCCCTGGTTGTCTCTGCCTCCTATGTTATAGTTGTCCCTCCAGCCTTGGTTGGAGTTATCCCTCCACCCCTGGTTGGAGTTGTCTTGCCAACCCTGGTTATGGTTCCCACATTGGTTATAGTTGCCGCCTTGTTGATAGTATCCTTGGTTTGGGCGGTCATAGAAATTGTGAGTAGCTGCCAAGGTGTTGTCCTCTTGTTGGAGCTGCGGACATTCATCAGTATAATGACTATAACATGCACATATCCTGCACACTCTCTGAGGAACCAGTTGTTGACTATGTTGTAGTGAGGGAGGTTGAGATTGTTGTTGACTTAGATGTATCTGCTTCAGTAGGTTTGTCGTCTCACACAGACTCTGTGTGAGAGCAGTAGTCTCACTGCCAGAGGAAACCTCTGCAACAGCCTTGGGGTGGCTGTTCCTGTGCCTGTGATTCCGAGTGGACTCAGCTAATTCGCTGATCAGTTGCCATGCTTCATCTGCGGTCTTGTACTTTTTTAGAGAACCATTACTTGCACCATCCAATGTAGTCTTATCCCGAGGCTTCATGCCTTGTGTGAAGTAGCTGATCAACACCAACCTGTCAATCATGTGGTGGGGGCACACATCTAGAAGATTCTTGAAGCGCTCCCAATACTTATAAAGAGTTTCTGACTCGCCTTGGATAATGCAGGAGATCTCCTTCCTCAGTCTGTCTGTAACTTCAGTCGGAAAGTATTTTTCCAAGAATTCTCTCCTGAGCGTATCCCAGTTGGTAACAACCGCTTCAGGTTGAGTGTAGTACCATTCCCTCGCCTTTCCCTCAAGAGAAAATGGGAAGGCAGTTAGCAGAATAGAGTTTTCATCTGCACTATGACGCCTAATAGTAGAACAGGCTGTCTAAAAATCCCTGAGGTGCTTTACAGGCTCCTGAGCATGTAAGCCATGAAACTTGGGCATTAAGTTGATTAGCGCAGTCTTCAGTTCAAAATCTGCAGCCATATTTGGGTGACGCGCTTGATACAGTTGCAGTGTAAAGTCTGGGGCTCCAGCTTCCTAGAGAGTAATTCTCCAGGGATCTGCCATGTTACCTGTACGTAAATCAACCGAGTCAGTAGAAAAGGAGCTTGTTTCTTCCTTAGAAGGCACTTCAGATTTGCCTTCAGATAAGACTGGTGAATTGGTAGTAACCACTTCACCACCCTCAGAGGCTAGCCTACGCCGAGCTCGCCTACTATGTGAAATAATTCTTTCAATTTCAGGATCAAATGCGGCTAAGCTCGGATAAGGCAGTGAACGCGTCATTCAATGAAAGAAACATACTGCTCATGGTAATAAAATAAAATAAAATACAAATAAATAAATTCCAACCAATAAATTAGCACACTGTTGCAACTCCCCGACAACGGCGCCAAAAATTGATGCGGGCGAAAATTAGCCGATTAAGAAATTAATATGAGAAATATGTTGCGAGTACAGCTCTTAACCAGCAAAAATCTGCTTATCAATATAGAAAAGAGTTGTCACAAAATTAAGAACAAAATACTGGGAGTAGAAATCCCAGGTCGTCTCCCAACGAGTTGACAAAAGAGTGCGGCTTATTGGTCAGAGGTTTTCCAAGAAAATTTTTGAGTTTGAGAAACAGAAAAATAAATAATTGTAAATTTAAGCAATGGAAATTAACGAGAGAGATTATATAATTCAAATAAAAGCCTTGACCAGGAGAAGATTAGTTGGAAGTTCTATCCTTGTTGAATTTTTCCAAGTGTAATAATAAATGGTTGTTGTTCTACTTGGTCATCCCTTACTTAATAAGGGAAAGTCAAGTAACTAACTAACCAACTCTATCACTCAAGTCCTAACCCTTTTCTAAGAAAGGATTAGAGTCAGAGACTAGAGAGTCAGCCAACAACTTCCAATTAAGATTAACACTTGAGTATTCCAACTCAAGGTTCTCCTCTTAATCAACTCCCAATCAAGTTAGGATACTACTCCATTAACATGAATATAACTTTCACAGAATTAAAAAGGGAATAAAAGGAAGACATGATAAATAATAACTAAAAATTAATTAAAAGTAAATATGGTTCCTTGCATTAATAAATTCTAAAAATAATCCAATTGTAATTCTGAACAAAAATTAAGGATATGGAAGAGTAAGGGAAAAAGAAAGCAAACTAGAATAGCAACTTCAACGGAGGTAATGACTCTTTTCAATATCCAAAAGCCAAAAGCATAAAACTAGAAATCTAAGAATGTAAAAGAAAACCTAGAGGAAGAGAATTTTTTCTCTTAGATTCAAAAACTAAACTAAAACTATGCATAATGAGAATGTGTGTTGAGTCTCTGCTGTCCCCTGGCTCTAGTCTGTGTTTTTGGGCTGGAAACTAGGTCCAAACTCGGCCCAAAATGGCCCCCAGTATTTTCTGTGATTTTTGCAGATCGCGCATGTCACGCGTACGCGTCACTGGTCAACTTCGCGTGTCACGCGTACGTGTAAGGCACGCACACGCGTCTCTGCACAAACTCGCTTTCGCGCGTACGCGTCAGGTACGCGCACACGTCGCAGTGAAAATCTCCAGATCACGCGCACGCGTGAGCCATGCGTGCGCGTCGATGCTCGCTGGTTATCTCCTTAGTTTCTTGTGTTCCTTCCATTTTTGCAAGCTTTCTCTTCATCCTCTAAGCCATTTCTGCCTTGTAAGGCCTGAAAATACTGAACACGCAGATCACGACATCGAATGGTATGAAAGGACATTAAAAATACACAATTTAAAGGCTTAGGAAGCAAGTTTTCAATCATAGATCAGAACTAGGAAGGGATTGTAAAATCATGCAAATAGTATGAATAAGTGTGTAGAGACTTGATAAAAGCCACTCAAATCAGCACAAGATAAACCATAAAATAGTGGTTAATCAAGTGGCTAAAGGGTCCCTCTCGCAGTCCATTGATGAAACCCATGATGGCTACTTCTCTTGGCAGACTTTGTATGTCCAGGAATGCTTTGTTGAATCTTTCTATGTAGTTGCGAAAACTTTCCCGATCTCCTTGCTTGATCCCTAATAGGCTCGGGGCGTGTTTGGCTTTGTCCTTATGGATGGAGAATTTGGCAAAGAATTTTTTGGCTAAGTCGTCAAAACTTGTGATGGATCTAGGAGACAGACTGTCGAACCACTTTATTGATGTCTTTGTTAGGGTAGTCGGGAAAGCTTTGCATCGAATGGCGTCCGAGGCGTCAGTGACATAAATTCTGCTTCTGAAATTGCTGAGATGATGGCTTGGATCCGAGGTACCGTTGATAAACCCCTTTGTAGGGTTTATCTTGGGTTGAATTTAGAGCATTTTGATAACTTTTCCTCACATTTATTCAATGAAATAGCATAATTTTTGTGATTGTCTCTGTACCTGTGCTTAGATGTGAAAATATACTTTTTAGACCTTTAATTTGATAATTTTGATTCACTTTTGATTTTCACTAGATGCCTTGATGTGTTTGCTAGTGATTTCAGGTTGAAAAGGGCTAGGAAGGGAATCAAAGGAGTGAAAGGAAAGCATACAAAGTGGAGAAATCATGAAAAATCAAAGATTTGGAAAAGCCCATGGGCGCGCGTGTGTACTATGCGCCGACGCGCATATCGCGAAATTCTCCAGGGACGCGCACACGCACTATGCGTATATGCGCCGAAGGCCGCACGTGATTCCTTTAGTCAAACACGTGCCTGGAAATTTTGGAGGGTTTCTGGCCCCATTTGGAGCTGAGTTTTTGGCGGGAAAAGGCTAAAAAGACCAAGGAATGAAGGGGAAGGCATGTAGACAAACACACACACACACATGAGGCTAGTTTAGTTTTAGTTTTAGAGAGAGAAGCTCTCCCTTCTCTCTAGGATTAGGATTAGGATTAGGATTAGTTCTTAGATCTAAGTTTTAATTCATGCTCTCTTCTACTTCTTCTTCTTAATTCTTTGTTGTTACATTCATCAGTCTTCTATTGTTTGTTATAATTTCTTTCACCTTGTTTGTAGATCTACTTTTGTTCATTTTATTTTCTTTCAATTCAATTTGAGGTAATTCATGATAATTGTGTTTCTTTTGATTGTTGTTGTTAACTCCTTGTAATAATTGTTGT
The DNA here is from genome assembly GCF_059453495.1 of Arachis ipaensis. Lineage (NCBI taxonomy): Eukaryota > Viridiplantae > Streptophyta > Magnoliopsida > Fabales > Fabaceae > Arachis > Arachis ipaensis. Next base: position 94,454,443 of record NC_142438.1, read on the forward strand.
TAGATTTCATTCTAGTTGTCAATTTACTATGCTTTTCTTTTATGCCTTCCAAGTGTTTGATAAAATGCTTGGTTGGATTTTAGTATAGATTTTGTTCCTCTTGGTCTAGGTAGAGTAATTAGTGATGCTTGAGTTATCTAATTCCTTTGTTGATAGATAATTAGAAGTTGCTAATTGATTTGGATACCACTAAAGCTAGTCTTTCCCTTGGGAGTTGGCTAGGACTTGTGGAATCAAGTTGATTCATCCACTTGACTTTCCTCCATGATTAGAGGTTAACTAAGTGGTAGCAACGGACAATTTGTGGTTACAATTGAGGAGGATAATAAGGATAGGACTTCCAATTCTCACAATCTTGCCAAGAGCTTTCATAGTCATTAGTTTACTTTTATTTCCATTTATATTTCTTGTCTAAAATCTCAAAAACCCCAAACATACTTCATAACCAATAACAAGACACTTCATTGCAATTCCTAGGGAGAACAACCCGAGATTCTAATACTTCAGTTTATAAATTTAGGAGTTTCTTTTAGTGAGAAACAATCTTTTGTATGAAAGGATTATTGTTTGGTTTAGAAACTATACTTGCAACGAGAATCCTATTGTGAATTCTAAACCATCAAGAAACTTGTTCATCAAAATGGCGCCGTTGCCGGGGAAAATGCAATGGTGTTTTATTGGTTATTATACATATGTGAATAGTGTGAATGGGTTTATCTTTTGATTGTTACTAGTTTTTGTTAGTTTTATTTTGCTTTTCTCTTATGAATTCCCACCCTCTTGGCTATGAGTTTGGTTCTCACTATGTTGTAGGAAATGTGGACTTTAATGATAACATGTACCAAGGATGGGACACCCCAAGATGGGAGGAGCCTCAAGGAATTGATCACTCCTATTGGCAACAACCTCTGGATGCTTGTATGTATAATTCACATCCTAGTGCAAGCCAAGTTAATGGCTATGGTGACTCTTTTTGTGATAATCAAGTACCACCACCATACGCTTGTGAACCTTATCCTCAACATGAGTATCAACCATGCTCACAAGCCCATTTTTGCCAAGCACCCTCATATGATCCACATCCATTATATGACCAATCAACCATACCGTATTCTTATGACCATTATGAGCAAGAACCTTTGGAACCACCTCAATGCACACCATCTCCATATCCTTACCAAGAAGAACCACCTTCTCATTATGAACCCTTTCTCCCAAATAATAAACCTTCCTATCCACCCCAAGCCCCAATAGATGATTCTCTTACTTTGCTACTTCAAGACCAAGCGGATATACAAAGGAACACCCTAGAGTTTTTGACTAATTTGACTAAGGTAGTGCATACTTTAGCATACCAATGTTTGAATACTCAAGGTATCTCTGTGGCCACATGTGAAAAATAAAAAAGGAGCAAAGCATGAAAGAGGGATTGGAAAATCCGGTGGAGAAGAAGGAAGAGTCAAGCTTTGTATTGGAGCAATTGGAGGAACCTAGGGTCATTGAAGAAAAGGAAGAAGTGGTTCAAGATCTAGGAGATTCGGAACCATCATGGGAATCTCAACAACCTCCGGAGCATATAAAGATTAAAGAATATGAGAAGGTCAATCAAGAGATGGACTCAATCATCAATGATTTCCTATCAATAATTGAATCCTCTCCCATGGGACGTGAAATTGAAGCTATTGAAGACAACTCAACACCAAATAATGTTGGTAATCTCATTGAAGATTCTTCCATCAAAAGTATGGAAGTAGATTTCATACAACCTCTCAAGTTTGATTCGATTGATGATGAGGAGGAATTGGAAGAAGTCAGCAAGCATGAAGAAGATGAATGAAGTTGTCAAGAGGTGGAAATCCCCAAAGAAGAGCATAAGGAAGTCGACCTTGCACTGTCCAAGTATGGGGAGGTTTCCCTCCCTAAGCTACTATCCAACACACCATTCAAGTGGGTAAAATCCTTACCCTTAAGCTTCACTTTCTCACTTGAATATGGCTTGATTGAAATGGATGGACAACTTAGAGCTCTTTGTAGAACTAAGAGTAAAAAGGAGTTATGTAGCGGCTGGAAGTTTGGAATTAGGCTCATTGAGGTCAAAGCTTTAAAGTATAGGGACCATGATTGGATGAATGCTGCTTTACATAGGTCTATGAAGACGACTTGGTATGCTAAAGAGAATTCTATTTGTCAACCACCCGAATGGAGAATTCATGGAGATCAACTCGAAGACGGGTGCGAAAATAAGATATGGGATCCCAGATCGAAGCATGAAGACCAACTATGGGAGCTCATATCTTGGGTGGAACTTCATCCAAACTCGGTGAAGATGGTTGGAACTTCTGTCAACCATTTGAGGAGCAAAGATCCTTGGAGATTCAAGGATGAGTACAAGCATAAACCACCATGACAAGATCCTCCCAAATGTCCAACTTAAGGGCTTAAACTAAAAGTGCTAGGTGGGAGACACCCCACCATGGTAAACTCTTTCCACCCTCTTGCAATTTTTGATTAATAAGTGAATTGAGTTACCATTGTAGGTAGTTTTCTTTCCATATACTTGGTTCAATAAATTGGTTATAGGTAGCTTGTGGGGCAAGTAACCCTTGCTTATATTTGAAAATTCCCAAAAAGCCAAAAGATTCTTTGTTATTTTGTATTTTTGGAGTTAATTTTGAGCTGTAGGTAGTGTTAGAAGGATTTTGAGCTGTTTTTTCCTTTTCTGAAAAAAAAAAGGGTCAAGGACGCGTGCGCGTCCATACGCATATGCAGGCCCATACTCTTTCCAGAGAGTTGGGCCACTCTCGCACCAGCACTAGGCCAATGGCACAACCACGTGTACGCGTGCGCGCACTGCGCACATACGTGTCGATATCCACATTTTGCAAATGCACGCACCAGCGCACATGCCGCGTGCGCGCCGATTCGCTTAAACAGTTTCCAGGCCTAGGACCTAAGACTTGTGCCAGCTTTGGGCTGGCATTAAGCTTTTAGCGCAACCCACCTCGCGCGGACGCGCACTGTACACGTCCGCTCCCATGCCTACATACCCCCAACTGTGCGAAAGTGCACGGTACGCTTTCGCGCCACTCACTCATTTTCCCACCCACGCCAACGCGCACAAGACGCTGCCGCGTCCATCCCTATATCCTTCCATACGCGCGGACGCGCATGGTGCGCGCCCGTGTGGATTCAAATTCATTAAACCCTTCCTGCGCGATGAACCAGCGCTTTTGCGCAAACCCTCACCCCCCCCCCCAAAATGTCTCTTCCTCTTCGTCCTCCTTCCCCCCCCCTTCTCACTCCATCACCACCGCACCAGTCGCACCACCGCCGTCGCCACCATCATCCCCCTCTCCCTTCTTCTCTTGCTCTTCCTCTCTCACTAGCCTTTCATTCTCACCATCATCACCATCTCCCTCTCTGCTCCCTACCCGCCGCGGGCGTCAGCCACCGTCGGCAAAACCCAGCCGCGACCCCCACGTCGGCGCTGCCCATCTCTCTTTTTCCTCCATTTCCATTCTTGCTTCTGCTCTACCCCCAGGTTCACTTCGCCCCTGCTCTATTTCCTCTTTGTCTCCTCCCATCACCACTACCCGCCGCTGTGAGTTCGCTGCCGCCACCACTCCTGAGCAGCGCTTCATTACCCATTCCCTTTCCTTTTCCATTTCTGCTCTGCACCTCTGCTCTCAGGTTCCATAGCCTAAACCGCTACTCTGTTTTCTTTATGGCCTTTTATTAATTTTGTTCATTAGTTTTAGTTAGTTAGTTGAATAATTTGTATGTTAGGTTAGATAGAAATAATTGCGGTTAGGTAGTTTGGTTGTGGTTAGAAGATTCTAGGCCTGATAATTGCTCCGTTTGTGTTTATTTGTTTGAATGTTGCATGATAAATGATACGTGGTATGCTCTATTTTATATGCTATGTTCACTGCTGTCTTGCGCGCTTAATGCTGCCAAACCATGTGAATTCCCTAATTATGTTACATGTTTGATATGCTGAATTCACATGACTTTTTTTTTGCTGCTGTTTGTTATCCAGGAACATCCGATTTACTGCCGGAGTGCTGCCCAATTATTTTTGGAAATTGTTTTTGGTTTTAAACATGTTACCTATAATTGAACTTCTTGCTTTTGAAATTGAGTATTCATCTGATTACACGAAGCTCAATTCTTAGGTAACTTTGGGCTGATTATTCCATGTTTATGATGTTGCCCACGATTTGCTTTGAACCCTCACATGTTTTCACTTTTCAAGTTAATCAAATGAATTTGAATTGCGTTTCACTCATTATTTGATTTAATTTGTAATTTTGTTAAATATGGTTCATGCATGTGCAACAATTGGTTATTTTAACTTGTGTAACTCTTTTTCACTCGAATTAGTTTCTATCTTGGTTTATGTTACACAAAATGCATTTCAACTTGTGCAACACCAATTATTGCATTTTTCATGCCGCGACATTGATTGATGACTCGTTTTCAATTAATTGCTTCTTTTGCAATTTCATATTTCATCATCAATTACTGCACCTTCTTCATGATTGTGAGCATGCTTGTTTTCTTTGCTTTGTGGACTTCTCTTCATTGAGACAATGACCATCATACCCCTAACCTTTGAACTAGATTTTCTAACTTCTAACTTGTTTGGCCTTACTAACCTTCTTTTTGTCTTAAGCTAACCCATTGACCATTTTTTTGGGTATGATGCTCTTTGAACCTAATAAACAAGCATGATGTGGTTAATGTTGGATTTCTTGGTTTGTGATTTTATCTTCTTCTTTGGCTTGTGGTTACTTGCATTCCAAGTTTTCATTCTTTTAACTCGCTTCATGGATGTATAATTCCATGCTTGCTATACCTCTACTTGGCTAAGTGCTTATATGTCATATTTGCTTTCAGGATGGATGATAAAGGAAAAGGAAAGGCTACTACCTCAAGAAAGAGGAAGAAATCTCAGGCCTCCGCCATGTCCCCTTATGCCAACTATGCCAAGAATCCACTTAGTGAAGTGGATAAACAGAATCTGCTGCTACCGCCTACTGACACATACATGTTTCCCAACCTTTACTGTGAGCTTCGTTTTCCCACCTATCGGAAAAAAAAGCTAAACATTGAAAAGAAACTAGCTCTTCCCGATGACCTGAGGCACTCCATTAATACCCGTATTCAGGAATTGGGCTTAGGGTTTGTTGACAGAGATGTGGGGAGGATAAACGTTTCTTGGGTCAAGGAGTTTTATTGCAATCTCTTTTGCACTACTCTTGAGTCAGTCCACCTACGGAGTGGACAGGTTTTAGTGACTGAGGCTGCCATTGAGGGTGTTTTGCATTGTCCACCCCGAACCGGTGACACATGTGCTTACCAGCAGGCTAAGACAGCAATAAATGCTTTGACCTTTGATTATGAAGAGCTGAAGTGCGTTATTGCCACACCGGACGCCCCTTGGGTGATGGATTCTAACAACACAAGGCCCAAGGAGACGTTATTTGCTTATCTGTCTAGAGAGACTCAGACTTGGCAGCAGATATTCGCCCACTATATCCTGCCCACTACACACTTTTCTGAGATTCCGATGGATATGCTTCTTCTGATTGGCTGTGTCATGGAGGGGAAGGAGGTATATTTCCCCCGACTGATCAGGAGAGGCATGTGGCGAGCACACATCCGTGGCCTTTTGCCATTTCCCACCATGGTCACTAGGATGGTTGAGCTGGCTGGTGCCCCATGGAGGGATGATGACATGATACCACCACCCCCAGACGAGGACGACAAGGAGGTTACTATCCCGTCGGGTGCGTGGGTGCACGAGAAGCCCCCATCCAGACGCCGCTCTTGGGCTAGAGCAGCAGTAGAGGCAGCCAAACCTTCATCTTTCACAGCAGCAGCAGGACCATCTTCTTCCACAGCACCAGCAGCAGTACCTTTACCACCACCGGCACCTGAGCCGATATACCTGCTAGTACAGCGCCTGTTTCGCTTTATAAAGTGCAGCGAGCGCCGTATCATGCGCCGTCTCGATCACATAGACCAGGTGTTTGTATCACAGGGTATTGAGCTACCCTCTCTCCCCGACTCTCCCCCTTCTGAAGAGGCCGAGCATGAGGCAGAGCACGAGGAGGAGCATGTTGAGGAGCTGATTCGGAAGGAGGCACATCCGGAGACACAGGCTACCCAGGAGACTCCGTAGCATGCCGAGGAGCCAGTGCCCCAGTCTGAGATCCAGCAGGAGGTAGATGCGACCGTTAACCCTCACCATGAGCCTGATCAGTAGCATCGAGGACGATCCTCCATCTTAAGTGTGGGGAGGTCACCGCCGCCGCCATCGGTGGATGCGGTGAACACTTTTCGGACATTATCACTTAGTTTATCTTAGTTTACTTCATTTTGCACTATTTTAGGATTATTGTATATATTTGCTAGCATGGATACTTCTATTTTGGTTGTTGCGCACTTTTATTGTATATATTGCATTTTAGCCTTGTGGTTGTGATTTGGAAAATGTCTTGAATTGTTGAAAACTTAGTTAAACTCTTTTTGGCATAAAAGAAATTGTTTTGATTAGAAAAGAGGGTAAACTAAGGAATTTTAAAATGTCTCAATCACAACATCGTATTTAGGATAGGCTTAGTCAAAATGATAGAATTTCCAAAAGAATTTATCTAGAGGGCACCACCCCAATTGATTGGAAAATTTTTCTTGTGGAACTTGCATGAATTCATACTTTTGTGGATCATGTTTTGAGCTAAGAACACAAGATTGTGAGTTTGAGCCTAATGGTGTGGTTACATCTTATAACCACTTATTCTCCTTCTTGTGTGCATTATTCTCTTTCTATGATTGTGATCCTTGATTTGTTTAATTCTATATTTCCAATTATTCCTTGTATTCATGCATTTATATGATTGAGACCATTATGTTATTAGCTCACTTACCCAAATAGCCTACCTCTTACTCTCCATTGTTAACCAATTTTGAGCCTATGCTTAACCCAATTGTTCTTCATTTTAGCACATTACAAGCCTAAAGTGGAAAACAATAAAGTCCCTTATTTGGATCTTTGATTAGCTTAGGCTAGTGAGAGTGTTTTATATTCAAGTTTGGGGAGATTGGGGAACATTGGTTGGAATAAAAGAGTGTTTTGTATTTATATTTAGGAATTGGATGCATACTCATGTATTGATTGAATATATAAACCTTATGCATTGATGCTCTTGTATGTAGCTTAAAAAAGGGAAAGGAAAAGATAAAAATCAAAATAAAAATAAATACAAAAAGAAAAAAATATAATAGAAAAAGAAAGCAATAAAAAGGGGACAAAATGCTCCCAAAGTAGAGTTCAAAAAAGATCAATGCATATGTGTTATAATCAAAAAGAAAAATGCATGAGTATGTAAAAAGTGAGAAGGATGGGTAGTTAAGTTAGTACTTGATTGTATAGGTCATTATATAGGTTAAGTGGGAAGGTCTAGACTAATCAAAGATTCAAATTCTAGTCCACTTACCCATATATGATCCTACCTCGCCCCTAACCCCATTACAACCCTTGAGAAAGACCTCATGATATTTGTATGCATACATTGAATGGTTGTTGATTGTTAGATGAAGAACAAATTTTGGAAAGCATGATTAGGGGAGAATTGAGTGAATCAACCCCTAAACACTTGAGTGAATAGAGCGGATACACATCCGGTGAGGGTTCGATTGCTCAATTACATGTGTTCACCATTATCATCTATATTCATGTAAGTTTGTAAATCCTTTTGATAATCCAATACAATTGTGGGTTAAATTTGGCACCTATTGTTTGAGCCCTTTGTGCTTACATGTATTCTCTTGGAATTTGAATTGTTTCGACCAAGCACATGCATTCATATAGTCATTTGCATTTAGATAGTTTAGTTGCATTGAATAAATGTCATACCCTTTGCTTCATCCTTGGTTAAGCATGAGGACATGCTTGGTTTAAGTGTGGGGAGGTTGATAAACCCCCTTTGTAGGGTTTATCTTGGGTTGAATTTAGAGCATTTTAATAACCTTTCCTCACATTTATTCAATGAAATAGCATAATTTTTGTGATTGTCTCCATACCTGTGCTTAGATGTGAAAATATGCTTTTTAGACCTTTAATTTGATAATTTTGATTCACCTTTGATTTTCACTAGATGCCTTGATGTGTTTGCTAGTGATTTCAGGTTGAAAGGGGCTAGGAAGGGAATCAAAAGAGTGAAAGGAAAGCATACAAAGTGGAGAAATCATGAAAAGCCAAAGATTTAGAAAAGTCCATGGGCGCGCGCACGCACTATGCGCCTACGCGCAGATCGCGAAATTCTCCAAGGACACGCACGCGCACTGTGCGCGTACGCGTTGAAGGCCGCACGTGATTCCTTTAGTCAAATTCGTGCCTTGCATTTTTGGAGGGTTTCTGGCCCCATTTGGAGCTGAGTTTTGGCGGGAAAAAGCTAAAAAGACCAAGGAATGAAGGGGAAGGCATGTAGACATACACACACACACACATGAGGCTAGTTTAGTTTTAGTTTTAGAGAGAGAAACTCTCCCTTCTCTCTTTCCCTTTTCTCTAGGATTAGGATTAGGATTAGGATTAGGATTAGGATTAGTTCTTAGATCTAGGTTTTAATTCATGCTCTCTTCTACTTCTTCTTCTTAATTCTTTGTTGTTACATTCATCATTCTTCTATTGTTTGTTATAATTTCTTTCACCTTGTTTGTAGATCTACTTTTGTTCATTCTATTTTCTTTCAATTCAATTTGAGGTAATTCATGATAATTGTATTTCTTTTGATTATTATTGTTAACTCCTTGTAATAATTGTTGTTAGATTTCATTCTAGTTGTCAATTTACTATGCTTTTCTTTTGTACCTTCCAAGTGTTTGATGAAATGTTTGGTTAGATTTTAGTATAGATTTTGTTTCTCTTGGCCTAGGTAGAGTAATTAGTGACGCTTGAGTTATCTAATTCCTTTGTTGATAGATAATTAGAAGTTGCTAATTGATTTGGATACCACTAAAGCTAGTCTTTCCCTTGGGAGTTGGCTAGGACTTGTAGAATCAAGTTGATTCATCCACTTGACTTTCCTCCATGATTATAGGTTAACTAAGTGGTAGCAACGGACAATTTGTGGTCACAATTGAGGAGGATAATAAGGATAGGACTTCCAATTATCACAATCTTGCCAAAAGCTTTCATAGTCATTAGTTTACTTTTATTGCCATTTATATTTCTTGTCTAAAATCTCAAAAACCCCAAACATACTTCATAGCCAATAACAAGATACTTCATTGCGATTCCTAGGGAGAACGACCCGAGGTTCCAATATTTCGGTTTATAAATTTAGGGGTTTGTTTTAGTGACAAACAATCTTTTTTATGAAAGGATTATTGTTTGGTTTAGAAACTATACTTGCAACGAGAATCCTATTGTGAATTCTAAACCGTCAAGAAACCCGTTCATCAATCATCGTATGGGGTCATGTCGGGAGCTTTAAAATCCTTTGGAACTTTGGCTTTCATGATCTCTCTGGTGGAGGGATCTTGGTCCTTGTGAGAATTGTTGTCATGACTGGACTGAACGGTTTTAGTCTTGAGATCAACCTCGAGCTTTAGGAGCTTGCCTTCTAGCTCTCGACGTCGCCTAGTTTCTCTCCGGAGGTCCCTCTCGGCTTCTCGTTGATGCTCGGCCTCTTTTTTGAGCTATTTGAGGCGATCCTATTGAGCTTGTAGGGCATCCAGGATTTCAGTGTTTGGAGATTGCTTGTCTCCCTTGGTTTGAGGCACATCCTTTGATGTGGCATCCGTATTTTTAAGCGGGGTTCTTTCTTCCAAACTGGAGTTGTGAAAGTTGTCAAGGTTGTCCGCCATGATGATGGGATGACTTCCAGGTTCCCCGGCAATGGCGCCAATGTTCCGAGGGTTACCTGAAACTTAAGATCGATCTCGGATGAGACCTGCTGTGGTGGCCGGAGCTGCCGTGTCCGACTTGTTGACTTTGGTGGTGCTGCTAATCCTTGATCACCGGAGGGTGGTGGTACCTACAAGAGACAACGATGCTTAAGTTAGCATGGGCTTTGAGCAGGTATTTTATGTAGAATCAGAGTATAAGTTATACCTGGGTGCTCCAGTGTATTTATAATGGTGTGGGCTGACCTTTCTAGATAAGATAAGTTAGTTATCTTATCTTATCTTTGAGTGAAGTCATCTTATCTTTTAGGCCAACCCTCTTTCGGAGTGGGCTGTGTCCCTCTATTTGGGCCTACTTGGGCCTTTATAGTGATTTGTTCGAGCTCTTTAAGGAGAGATCGGGTGCGATCCAACCTAAAAAGGTCGGTCACTTTTGTCTTCAGTCAACCTGGGCTGCGTAACTCGACCCAGGGTATGAACAGGACCTCAAGGATCACTTTCTTCTCTGCCACTACTTCATAGAAGTGGTCTTGGTAGTATTGGAAATAAAAAAAGCTTGGGTGCCATGAATGGTATTGGAAAGAAAAAAAGCTAGCTTTTCCAAGCTCGTCTTCGAGCAAAAATAAGTAAACAGAAGAATGGAGTAGAAAAAGAAGAAAATAGAGGAAGATAGAGGGAGAGAGAGGGCTTAGCCAAGTAGGGTTAATGAGTGTATGAGAGGTGTGTGTATGAAGGGGTATGAAGAGGGGTATTTATAGGAAGGGGGTAGGTAGGGTTCGGTCATGGGTGGGGTTTTGGGTGGGAAATTTGATTTTGAATTGGGTGGGGTTGGTGGGAGTTATGATGGTTGCGGGGAAGTGGTATGGATGTGATTGGGCTAGGATTTCTAGGGAAGTGTGTGTGGGGAAGTGTGAAAGTAAGTGGGGTAGGTGAAGATGCTATGGGACCCACTGGTCCTGAGAGGTTAGGAAATCCAGATTCCCTGCTTCTTAGAAACTCTCTTCCCAAGAAATCCCAATTGGTCACAATCTCATCTGGTTGGAAATAGAACCATATTTTTGCTTGTCCCTTAAGAGAGAAAGGGAAAGCAAAAACCATAATAGCGACCTCATCGGCCCCATCCCTTCGAGCCGTAGAACAAGCAACTTGAAAATCTCTTAGATGTCGGATAGGGTCTTGACCCGGAAGTCCATGATACTTGGGGAGTAGATTTATCAAGCTATTCTTTAACTCAAAGTTCTGATCGAGATTGGGATACCTCGCTTGCAAAGATTGAAGTATGATATCCGGAGCCCCTTGTTCATGCAAGGTGATTCGGCGCGGCTCCGCCATGTATTGTTCACCTGTAGGATGCAAATATGTGTTAGTGGTGCAAACAGAAGAATAGGAAGTAGCGGACTCCAAATCACTCTCGGTTCCGTCTAGTAATTCGGTATGCTCCTCAAGAGAGGCCGAAGTACTAGCCGTATAGTCCAACCGCCGTCTAGCTTGCCAAGTGTGTAACAAAGTTCTTTCAATCTCAAGGTCAAGCTCGGCTAAACTAGAGTTCGATTGAGACCGAGTCATCAAACTTGGGAGTCATAGCACATGCATAAAAGAAATCTAATCTACAAACTAAATATTGAAAGCAAGTAACTATCTACATTATTCACATATTCACATAACCAATGTCTAGGCAAACGTTGCAACCATTCCCCGGCAACGGTGCCAAAAATTTGATACAAGAATTATTGTCGGTGTAGAATTTTTCTTAATAGAAATAGAACTTCGTTGTAAGTATAGTTCCAAACCAACTAATAACTCTCAATCAAATTTTAAAGAGTTGGTTGTCACAAAGTTTAACCCCAATAAAAGTAAATGAAGTATTCAAACTTCGGGTCGTCTCACAAGGAATGGGCAAACATGTGCATCAACATTGGTTAGAATTCCGGGGTTGGGAGTCATGATCAAGAAATTAAACTACTACACTTAACATGCAAGAAATCTTAAAGTGCAAGAACTAAATCAAATAACTAGGGCAAGGTATGAGCAATTTCAAACTCACAAAAGAGCTTCTAATATAATTTTATTCTAGAACTAAGCAATGGACTATAACTAGAATTAAGCAATTGAAATTTTTGGGTTTCAAATATGAATAATAAAAGAAACCCTTGGCTAGGCATAGGAATTGGGGTCATCATCCTTGTATAATAACCATATCTTGACAATTATGAAGAAACCAAACTCACTAAGTCTACCTCCAAGAGCTTTAAGTACGTAATATTTACTCATAAGCTTGAGGTACGTCAAGTGGCTTGATCAATCTCAACCCCTAAGTCCCAATCCAACTACCAATTGACTTAGTAGTGGATTAGTGTCAATGGGTATCAACCTGACCACTAAGGGTTCTCAAATCACCAAATCAATTAGACCCAATGACTCAAGTTCACCCAATTCCCTTAGCCTAAGACAAGAGTAAAGAAAACTACTCCATAATCAAAGGAAACATTTCATCAAACACATGGTATGCATTAATAAAAGACATAATCAAATTGCAATTAAATTGGAAATTGAGAGTACCCACTAACAATTATCAATGAAAAACCACTCAAACAACACTATCAATCATGGATAACATCAATGTATCATTAGAAATTTAACATCCACAAGGTTCATAAAATGAATAGAAAATGGAAAATAACAAGAAAACATAAATCTAACACAAGATCTCAACAAAATTATACTAGAGAATTCAAATTAAGTAATCAAAACTAGAAATCAACAAAACCCAATTCAGAATTCAACAAGGGAAGATCAAATCAAACTAGATCTAGAGAGGAATAAGGGTTTCTCTCTCTAGAAGAACAAGAACTAAAAACTAGCCAAAAATTGTGTCTAAGTATGTAATGAATGATCCCCCCCCCCTTTCCCCCTAGAGTTTATGGGTCTTTTCCATGCAGAATCTAGCTGAAATTGGGCCTGCAGAGCCTCAGAAATTGCCAGCCATGATTTCATTAATGAGGTCACATGCTGCTTGTCACGCGTACGCGCACGTCACACGTACGTGTCGCCTGAGTTTTGCGATCCACGCATACGCGTCAAGCATGCATACGCGTCGGTGGGGAATTCGCCAATCCACGCGGATGCGTCACTCTTCGCGCGCCATGCCTAGCTCCTTGCACCTACGCGTGCGCGTGGGCTACGCGTGCGCATCGCAGCTGATTCTTCAAAGCCCAATTCTTCATGTTCCTCCTACCTTTGCATGCTTCTTTTTTCTCTTCTAAGTCATTCTTGCCCTACAAACTCTGAAATCACTCAACAAACATATCACGGCATCAAATAGTAATAGAAGCGGATCAAAATATGACAATTTTAAGGCAAAAGAAGCATGTTTTTCATCATGAGGCAGAATTAGAAAGAGAACACAAAATCATACAATTTCTATGAATAAGTGTAGAAAATATTGACAAAACCTCCAAATTCTACACAATATAAACCACAAGATTGGGGTTTATCAATATGATAGTGTATGGAGTGTATATGGTTGAGGAGTGACATTATATGTTGATGGTTGTTGATGTTGAGAAATTTGATGATGAATGTTGAGATTTGTTATAGTTGTTGAAAGTTGTTGGCATGGTTGGTGATTATTAATGATGATTAATGGGAATGTTATTGGGGAATGAGGAGAATTATGAGTCTTTATGATGATTTGGATGTTGTTGAATAATGATTATGATGTGTGATGATATATGTTGATGATTAATTTGGGGTTTTGAATTTTGTGGTTAATGTTGATATTGAATGGTGGTTGAGGAATTTGGATGTGATACTAGGTTGAATTTAGATGGAAAAGGTCCTAGGAGATTTAATTTGGGTTTTACTTTGAAAAGTTAGAGAACGGAGGTTTAGGTTTCTGGTGTACTGAGTATGAGTTTAGTTGAGAGAGAAGGAAGAGTAGTGAACTTGGTGATTATTGACAATGAGTTAAGAAACTGATGAACTAATTAGTTCAGAAAGGAATTAAGAACTGATGATGGTTATTATGAGCTTGATGGATATTGAAGGAAAGTGTTCCAGGCACTATATCCTCGGAATATTGAGAATTAATAATTGAAAGTGATTTGAGATGAGAAATGGTGATGACTGGTGATGATTTGAGGTCGATGGACGTGTTGCATTATATGAGAGTGTGCAGGGCCGCCTATATCCCTAGCGTAGCAGATTTCTCTACTGCATGATTAGATGTTATTGAGAGTGTGTAGGGCCTATATCCCTGGCATAGTAGATTTCTCTGCTGCATGAGCAGATGTTGTTGAGAGTGTGCAGGGACTATATCCCTGGCGTAGCAGATTTCTCTGCTGCATGAAGTATGCGGGGCCTATATCCTTGGAGTAGTAGACTCCCTACTACATAAACGTGCAGGGCACTATATCCTTGGCGTGGCAGAAAAGGCTACATCCAGGAGGATGTGTCGGGTTGGCATTTATGGTCCGACAAGTGATATCACAAGCCAATAGGATAGGCATTCATCATATGCATCTTTTATATGCTTGTTTGCTTTGATTACTTGAGTTTGCCTAATTGTATAATATGCCTACTTGCTTCTTGAATTAATTGTGATATATGGTTATTACCTGTGTATTACTTATTTGCATTAATTGTGATTGTCTGGTGCTGAGGAGGTTAGGTAGGCAGTGGCGATGGGATCGCACAGAGGTTAGGTTGGCAAAAGTTGTGGGATACAGCGGTGTGATTAGTATTAATTAGAATTCCCCCCTAAGTTTAGATAACCCGGTTATGGTTTAAGTTCTCTATTTATTTATTTTATTCTAAGCTTGAATATCCGTATGCGATGTGAAGTTATAGGATTGTCTTCGGCATCCCGGAACCTTACATCTTACATTATTGGGCACTGTTACCATACTAAGAACCTCCGGTTCTCCTTCCATACTTTGTTGTTGTTTTTCAATTGCAGGTCATAATTCACCTCGGTGAAATTGCGGACATGGTGGCAGTACGAAGTATGGTTTCTTCCTGGGTTATTTCTGTTTTATTTTGTTGTAGTATTTTCTCGCACCCTTTTGTTTTAGACCTTATGGCCTTAGAGGCTTACTTGAGAGATAAGTTGTATAAGCTGTTTTAACTCCAAAAACTCTGTATTTTTCTGTTTATAACTAGTCGGCCTAAACTCCGCAGGCAGTGGCTAGCCTTATATATATATATATATATATATATATATATATTGATCTATTAATTACTACCTTGTATCTTGGAGCTTTATTGCAAGGTTGTATATATGATGTTTTGTATCCTTCCGTACCAAATGCGTTTAGTTACCGTGTGCGAACGCTTCACGTATGTAATTCCGCATTACACGACTTTGAGCTTTATTCCTTCATCGGACTTCTATAATATATATTATTTCCTTCTATATAAGTATGTAAAAGCCTTAGAATTGTCATAACCTTTGATTAACCTTTGCCTTACGGCTAGAGGTAAGGTTTAGGGTAATTAGGGTGTTACATTTAGTGGTATTAGAGCGGTTCGTCCTTGTGAGCCTGAAAGATGGACCGATTATGTTTCATTGCATAGTCCGTGTGTCTTTTCTTTGATGCTATTTAGGTTATATGCTTGATATGCATAGCATGCTTGTTTGTGAGTGCCTTTAGGGATAATCGAAGCACTGAGCTTGAGATATTGAGACTGATCACCTTAATATAGATTGTTTTGTGTGAAAGGAAAACCCGAATGGCAACTCGCGGATGAGGTCAATCACGTAAATGGAGAGATAGTGAGAATGATTAACCTAGCCTATGCGTTACGAGCTCAGCATGTTCCGGAAAAGTCTGTTCGTGGATTATGCAGAATATCAGTTGATTGGTGAGGCTCAACACTGGAGGCAGGGGAAGTACTGAAGGATACTTTTGTGGTTTTTAATTATGATTTTCAATTTCTAACTGGTATGGTTTTGAGCTATGTTGAAAAAGTTTTAAAAGCTAAAAATGATTTTGAAATTTGGTTTGGAACTTTGGTTTAAATGATTTGGTTTTGAAAGTTGGTCGGAACTCTTGGTTTAAATGACATGGTTTAAAAGAAAACTGAGTTCTCTGATTCTGTTCATTTGTGAATTTGGTTTCCAATTTATCCTATCGACAGGGATTCAAATTGAAAAGTTTTTATTTAAGAAAATCGTGATTTAAAGTAATCGATTTTCGAGTAAATGATTTTTGACTCTTTTGACAAAGTTTTAACAATAAACTGATTTAGAATGAACTTGTTTTGAAGGTTTTGGGAAAATGTTACAAAAGCAGTATCTGATTTTAAAGAAAAATTTTGGATTCTTAATGACGATAATCAGAGTGACACAGCGGAAGGCGAGAGGGGACATCGACACAGTGGAACGCTTCGAGGAGGATATATCGCGTAATTCAAATTTTCGAGGGCGAAAATTTTATTATGAGGGGAGAATATAAGAACCGGAGTTTTTCACGTAAAATCGTTTTAATAAAATAATAACTTTTAAGTGCCTAGAGTAGATTCAAAATTTAGAAGTTTTAATTTGAAAATATAAAGGTGAAATTTAATTTCAATGAATTTTTCTGAGTTAGAAAATGTACCTTTCTCGAAAAGTTTTTGTAAAAATGCGTACTGGCACTTAAGCTAGCAGTACCAGCTCTAGTCTATCCAGTATCACGTGTTTTAGAAAATAAGATTTTGAAAATCGATTTATTGTTTTGAAAGGATAAAAATAATTTAGAATTGAAAATCGGGCACTAATCTTAAAGGTTTTGGCCCAAAGTGGGCCAAACGGACCAAAAACGCTAACGGGTTAGATCAGGCCCAAGGCCCAACATATATATGCTCATTAAATGAGCATTTCAGCTTATTTTCACCCAAAAATAAGAAAGGGGCGCTGGTAAGGGGAAGAGAGGAGAAGAGGGGTTTCACTATTCACCTCCTCCTTCAAAGCTCCATAACTTTTGATCCGGAGTTCTAATTGACGAGCCATTTGTGACCACGCGAAGCTCTCATCGAGCTCTTCATTTATGTCTAAGAAAATCTGGTAAAAACTCAAAGCTCAAGCTTTAGTTTTAAGCCCTATATTTCTGCAATTTTGGGTTAGAGTTTCTGAGTAGATTTTGTGATTTTGCTTGTTTAGGTGATCTCTAGTAGTGGGTAGTTGTCGGCTTTGTCCCAATCACCGTTGGATAAAGTAAGGAACCTCTATATCCTTGTAGTTTAGTGTAGTGTGAGCTTTAGTTGTTAATGCATGGTTATGTTGTATGTATGAAGCTTGTTTTTGGAGTTGGTTGTGGCTTTTGGTTTGGCTTTGGTGGTTTGGAGCTTGATGGAAGCTTGTTGGAGCCAAGCTTTTGGTGTTTGCGCATATTAAGAATCGGCCAAGGTATGGTTTCGGTTTTCTTTATGTAATATGTAATGTTTCTGGAAACTTAGGCTAGTTGACCTTAAGATAGGATTGAATTAAATGTATATGTTAATTGAATGTGAATTGTGTTTTAGTGATTGATATGATAGTGTATGGAGTGTATATGGTTGAGGAGTGACATTATATGTTGATGGTTGTTGATGTTGAGAAATTTGATGATGAATGTTGAGATTTGTTATGGTTGTTGAGAGTTGTTGGCTTGGTTGGTGATTATTAATGATGATTAATGGGAATGTTCTTGGGGAATGAGGAGAATTTTGAGTTTTTATGATGATTTAGATGTTGTTGAATAATGATTATGATGTGTGATGATATATGTTGATGATTAATTTAGAGTTTTGAATCTTGTGGTAAATGTTGATATTGAATGTTGGTTGAGGAATTTGGATGTGATATTAGGTTGAATTTAGCATTAATTGAGGTGGGGATTGAATGGTTTGGATGATTGAATAGTTGATATGATTGAGAAATGTTTGGTATGGATTCATGAGTGAATTTGGTATTGTGTTGAGCAGGTTTCATTTGGTTTTAAGTTGAGAGTTGGTTAAAATTGATGTTTTGAGGTTTTGGTAAAAACTAGTTTTTGGTGAACTTTGACGGTCATAACTTATGCCCCAGTTTTCAAAATTTGTTGAAATTTTATTTAGAATTAAAGTTCATTGAAAGATCTTCAAATTGATAGAAAGTTTGTAAAATTTGGATTTTTGTAGAAGAAGTTATGATCATTCAAAGTTTGGTGT
Source organism: Arachis ipaensis (assembly GCF_059453495.1). NCBI lineage: Eukaryota > Viridiplantae > Streptophyta > Magnoliopsida > Fabales > Fabaceae > Arachis > Arachis ipaensis. The sequence goes on from NC_142438.1 coordinate 94,472,527, forward strand.
CAAAATCTAAAATTCTGCAATGTTGCAGAATTTTATGATTTCTGGTTTGTTTGTGCACGCACAGCCTTGTGCGCACGCACAGCCTTGTGCTTACGCACACGAAGGGGAAAGCTTTCTGTTAAGAGCGCTAGCACAACTTGTGCCCACACATAACCAATGAAGTTTTACAACCTGTGCGCACGCACAAGTTGGAAGGTGCACTCTGTTGAGGGCGTTCGCACGCCTTGTGCGAGCAAACATAGTTTGGAAAATTTTGCACTTGTACTTACGTATACCTCTATGCGTACGCAATCTTTTTAAAATCTCCTTGGGCGTGCGCACGCACACCCCTGTGCGTACGCACATGCCCTGTTTTCAACCAAAATCTTGTTTTTAACTGTTTCACCTTTCCAACAAGCTTGTAAACTTCTGTGGCACCTATTTAAGACTCTTTGGCTTACTTTCGGGTATCAGAACATGGGAAAGGTCCTAGGAGATTTAATTTGGGTTTTACTTTAAAAAGTTAGAGAACGGAGGTTTAGGTTTCTGGTGTACTGAGGATGAGTTTGGTTGAGAGAGAAGGAAGAGTAGTGAACTTGGTGATTATTGACAATGAGTTAAGAAACTAATGAACTAATGAGTTCAGAAAGGAATTTAGAACTGATGACGGTTATTATGAGCTTGATGGATATTGAAGGAAAGTGTGCCAGGCACTATATCCTTGGAATGTTGAGAATTGATAATTGAAAGTGATTTGAGATGAGAAATGGTGATGAATGGTGATGATTTGAGGTCGATGGACGTGTTGGATTATATGAGAGTGTGCAGGGCCTATATCCCTAACGTAGCATATTTTTCTGCTGCATGAGCAGATGTTGTTGAGAGTGTGAAGGGCCTATATCCCTGGCGTAGCAGATTTCTCTACTGCATGAGCTGATGTTGTTGAGAGTGTGCAAGGCCTATATCCCTGGCGTAGCAGATTTCTCTGCTGCATGAGTAGTTGTTGTTATTTCCTTCTCTGCTGTATGAAGTGTGTGAGGCCTATATCCCTGGCGTAGTAGACTCCCTACTACATGAGTGTGCAGGACACTATATCTCTGGCGTAGCAAATTCGCTGCTGCATGAGTGTGCAGGGCACTATATCCCTGACATGGCAGAAAAGGCTACATCTGGGAGGATGTGTCAGGTTGGCATTTACGGACCGACAAGTGATATCACGAGCCAATAGGATAGGTATTCATCATATACATCTTTTATATACTCGTTCCATACTTTGTTGTTATTTTTCAGATACAGGTCGTAATTCACCTCGATGAAATTGCGGACATGGTGGCAGAGTGAAGTATGGTTTCTTCGCGGGTTATTTCTGTTTTATTTTGTTGTAGTATTTTCTCTCACCCTTTTGTTTTAGACCTTATGGCCTTAGAGGCTTACTTGAGAGATAAGTTGTATAAGCTGTTTTAACTCCAAAAACTCTGTATTTTTCTATTTATAACTAGTCGGCCTAAACTCCACAGGCAATGGCTAGCCTCCTTTAGAATTGGAAACCGGGTACTAATATTAAAGGTTTTGGCCCAAAGTGGGCCAAATGGACCAAAAATGCTAACGGGTTGGACCAGGCCCAAGTCCCAACATATATATGCTCATTAAATGAGCATTTCAGCTCATTTTCACCCAAAAATAAGAAAGGGGCGCTGGTAAGGGGAAGAGAGGAGAAGAGGGGTTTCCCTTTTCACCTCCTCCTTCAAAGCTCCATAACTTTTGATCCGAAGATCTAATTGACGAGCTGTTTGCGGCCATGCGAAGCTCTTGTCAAGCTCTTCATTTCTATCTAAGATAATCTGGTAAAAACTCAAAGCTCAAGCTCCAGTTTCCAGCCCTATATTTCTACATTTTTTGGTTAGAGTTTTTGAGTAGATTTTGTGATTTTGCTTATTTATGTGATCTCTAGTAGTGGGTAGTTGTCGAGCTTTGTCCCAATCACCATTGGATAAGGTAAGGAACCTCTATATCCTTGTGGTTTAGTGTAGTGTGAGCTTGAGTTGTTAATGCATGGTTATGTTGTATGTATGAAGCTTGTTTTTTGAGTTGGTTGTGGCTTTGGTGGTTTAGAGCTTGATGGAAGCTTGTTGGAGCCAAGCTTTTGGTGTTTGTGCATATTCAGAATCGACAAGGTATGGTTTCGATTTCCTTTATGTAATATGTAATGTTTCTGAAAACTTAGGCTAGTTGACCTTAAGATAGGATTGAATTGAATGTATTTGTTAATTGAATGTGAATTGTGTCTTAGTGATTGATATGATAGTGTATGGAGTGTATATGGTTGAGGAGTGATATTATATGTTGATGGTTGTTGATGTTGAGAAATTTGATGATGAATGTTGAGATTTGTTATGGTTGTTGAGAGTTGTTGGCATGGTTGGTGATTATTAATGATGATTAATGGGAATGTTATTGGGGAATGAGGAGAATTATGAGTCTTTACGATGATTTAGATGTTGTTGAATAATGATTATGATGTGTGATGATATATGTTGATGATTAATTTGGGATTTTGAATCTTGTGGTTAATGTTGATATTGAATGGTGGTTTAGGAATTTGGATGTGATATTAGGTTGAATTTAGAGTTAATTGAGGTAGGGATTGAATGGTTTAGATGATTGAATAGTTGATATGGTTGAGAAATGTTTGGTATAGATTCATGAGTGAATTTGGTATTGTGTTGAGCAGGTTTGATTTGGTTTTGAGTTGAGAGTTGGTTAAAATTGAGGTTTTGGTAAAAACTGGTTTTTGGTGAACTTTGACGAGTCATAACTTATACCTCAGTTTTCAAATTTTGTTAAAATTTTGTTTAGAATTAAAGTTCATTGAAAGATCTTCAAATTGACATAAAATTTGTAAAATTTGGATTTTTGTAGAGGAAGTTATGATCATTCAAAGTTTGGTGGCAAAATCTGAAATTCTACAATGTTGCAGAATTTTATGATTTCTGATTTGTGTGCGTACGCACACTCCTGTGATTTTTTGAACCTGTGCGCACGCACAGCCTTGTGCGTAAGCACACACAGGGGAAAGCCTTCTGTTGAGAACGCTAGCAGCACCTGTGCACACACATAACCAACGAAGTTTTACAACCTGTGTGCACGCACAGCCCTGTGCGCACGCACATGTTGGAAGGTGCACTCTGTTGAGGGCGTTCGCACGCCTTGTGCGAGCGAGCAGAGTTTGAAAAATTTTGCACTTGTGTGTACGCACACCTCTATGCGTACGCACACTTTTTAAAATCTCCTTGGGCGTGCGCACGCACACCCCTGTGCGTACGCACATGCCCTATTTTCAACCAAAATCTTGTTTTTAACTGTTTCACCTTCCCAACAAGCTTGTAAATTTCTGTGACACCTATTTAAGACTCTTTAGCTTATTTTCGGGTATCAGAATATGGGAAAGGTCCTAGGAGATTTAATTTGGGTTTTACTTTGAAAAGTTAGAGAATGAAGGTTTAGGTTTCTAGTGTACTGAGGATGAGTTTAGTTGAGAGAGAAGGAAGAGTAGTGAACTTGGTGATTATTGACAATGAGTTAAGAAACTGATGAACTAATGAATTCGGAAAGGAATTAAGAACTAATGATGGTTATTATGAGCTTGATGGATATTGAAGGAAAGCGTGTCAGGTACTATATCCTTGGAATGTTGAGAACTGATAATTGAAAGTTATTTGAGATGAGAAATGGTGATGTCTAGTGATGATTTGAGGTCGATGGACGTGTTGGATTATATAAGAGTGTGCATGGCCTATATCCCTAGCGTAGCAGATTTCTCTGCTACATGAGCAGATGTTGTTGAGAGTGTGCAGGGCCTATATCCCCGGCGTAGCAGATTTCTCTACTGCATGAGCAGATGTTGTTGAGAGTGTGCAGGGCCAATATCCCTGGCACAGCAGATTTCTCTGCTGCATGAGTAGTTGTTGTTATTTCCTTCTCTACTGCGTGAAGTGTGCAGGGCCTATATCCGTGGCATAGTAGACTCCCTACTACATGAGTGTGCAGGACACTATATCTCTGGCGTAGCAAATTCGCTGCTGCATGAGTGTGCAGGGCACTATATCCCTGGCGTGGCAGAAAAGGCTACATCCGGGAGGATGTATCAGGTTGGCATTTACGGACCGACAAGTGATATCACGAGCCAATAGGACAGGCATTCATCATATGCATCTTTTATGTGCTTGTTTGCTTTGATTACTTGAGTTTGCCTAATTGTATAATATGCCTACTTGCTTCTTGAATTAATTGTGATATATAATTATTACCTGTATATTACTTATTTGTATTAATTGTAATTGTCTGGTGCTGAGGAGGTTAGGTTGGCGGTGGCGATGGGATCGCACGGAGGTTAGGTTGGCAAAGGCTGTGGGATACAGCGGTGTGATTAGTATTAGTTAGAATTCCCCCTAAGTTTAGATAACCCGGTTATGGTTTAAGTTCTCTATTTATTTATTTTATTCTAAGCTTGAATATCCGTATGTGATGTGAAGTTCTAGGATTGCCTTCGGCATCCCGGAGCCTTACATCTTACATTATTGGGCACTGTTACCATACTGAGAACCTCCGATTCTCGTTCCATACTTTGTTGTTGTTTTTCAGATACAGGTTGTAATTCACCTCGATGAAATTGCGGACATGGTGGCAGAGCGGAGTATGATTTCTTCGCGGGTTATTTTTGTTTTATTTTGTTGTAGTATTTTCTCTCACTCTTTTGTTTTAGACCTTATGGCCTTAGAGGCTTACTTGTGAGATAAGTTGTATAAGCTGTTTTAACTCCAAAAACTCTGTATTTTTCTATTTATAACTAGTCGGCCTAAACTCCGCAGGCAGTGGCTAGCCTCCTTTTGTATAGCATATATATATATATATATATATATATTCATCTATTAATTACTACCTTGTATCTTGGAGTTTATTGCAAGGTTGTATATATGATGTTTTGTAACCTTTCGTACCAAATGCGTTTAGTTACCGTGTGCGAACGCTTCACGTATGTAATTCCGCATTACGCGACTTTGAGTTTTATTCCTTCATCGGGCTTCTAGAATATATATTATTTTCTTCTATATAAGTATGTATAAGCTTTAGAATTATCGTAACCTTTGATTAACCTTTGCCTTATGGCTAGAGGTAAGACTTAGGGCAATTAGGGTGTTACACTCTACACCCTCCCATCACTCACCACTACTTCCTACATCCCTACCCTTACTTACCCAAAGCCTCACATACTCCGTTTCACCCTCCTACAACTCTCTCCCATGATTCTTTCTTTTTGCTTGGAGACAAGCAAACTCTCTAAGTTTAGTATTGTAGTTCATTAACATTTCACACAAATGGAACCCAAGAATGCAGCCTCATCGTCCAAGAAGAGAAATGGGAAGAAATCTGTTGTCCCTTAATATGAGGAGGGAAGGTTTCGGTCCAAATTCCATGAGGACCCATTTAAGTATTGGATAATCACAAAGAAAGTGATATTGGAAGTGAGATTTCAACTAGAGGCCGATCAACACAAAGAGATTCTATCAGAAATAAGAAGAAGAAAGTGGAGTGTCCTGTATAATCTACCTAAGAAAGTGGAGCTCGCACTAGTACAATCCATGATAGGGTCGTCATGTCCATGTGTACCCCTTGGGCATCTTCTTTGGTGAAGGTAATGGCAGGCAGATCGGGAGAATTTTGTTACTCCTCCTCTTGCAAATCCTCTAGCAATTATTTGGATATGTTTCTCAAGGGTTTGTTGTGGCTGATCTCGCTAATTCCTATCTTCTTCATCTCTTTTCCTCTTACTCTGGTCATCTGATCTTTCTATTAAATACCTATCCAACTAACTTTTTCTAGCAAATTTTTTGATCACATTCTTTAAATCATAGCAGTCATTGGTGGAATGGCCGTAGAGTTTGTGGTATTTACAATATTATGACTGACTTCTATGTTTTTGTTTTCAATCGGTCTGGGTGGTAGAATCTTTTCTATGTGGTAGATCTCTCTGTAGATGTCGACAAGGGAGACTCATAATGAGTCGTGGTACTTTCGAGGCTTGTTTGAGTTGTATTCTTCTTTTTTTCTTTGATTCTTTCTCTTTGTCTCAAGCCTGATGTTGATTGTGTTGTCTCGGGGCATGCTCTCTTAATTGAACAGTTTCTTCCATGTTGATGTATTTCTCAATTTGCTCTTGTACCTTGTACAAAGAGGTCGGATGCCTCTTCGATATGGACTGAGAGAAGGGACCTTTTCTGAGGCTGTTAACTAGTCCCATGATAACTGCTTCGGTAGGTAGGTTCTGAATCCCCAAGCACACCTTGATGAATCTTTTCATGTAGTCTCCTAGAGATTCTCCGACTTCTTGTTTTACTCCCAAGAGGCTTGGCACATGTTTGATCTTATCCTTTTGGATGAAAAATTGGGTAAGAAAACCTCTTGCAAGGTCGTCAAAGCAGGTTACCGATCTTGGTGGCAGATTGTCGAACCACTTCATTGCAGTATTGGTCAATGTTGTCGGGAAAATTTTACAACGAGTTCCATCTGATGCATCGGTCAAGTATATTCGACTTTTGAAATTACTTAAATGATGTCTCAAGTCAGTCATTCTGTTGTAGAGGTCCATGTCCGGGATTTTAAAATTTTTGGAAACTCTAGTCCACATGTTGTCCTCTATAAATGGATTTTTACCTCCTAAAGGTGTTTCTTCCTGATAAATGCGAAGTCTCCTACCCCTGAGATCAGATTCTAGTTTCGTGAGTTTTTCTTCTAATTCTCGTTGTTGTCGTACCTCCCTTCTCAGGTCTCTTTCGGATTCTCACTGTCGCTCTAGCTTCTGCTTGAGTTGTTCCAGCAGACCTTGATGTCCGTGGACAAGTCCTATAACTTCTGTGGGATCTGTTGGCCCAGATCATTCAGATCAATGAACTTTTGAGCTTATCCTATATCCTTCTGGGTTTGACTGATGTGCGTCTCTAGCAACACCTTTTCCTTTATCAATTCGGGGAGGTATGACCAACACTCGTTCATCATTATACTGCTCTTCTTCTTAAGCTTCAGAATCAAAAGTCGTGTGTCCATCTTTCGGAATGTCGTCTGCCACCGTACGGTGTTGATTACCATGTCCTCGGTAACAGCACCAATATTCTGAGATTTACCTAGAACCAGGGTTGTTTGGGCCTAAACGTAAGGTCCAGACACCTTTGGGTGGAAATTTTGACATCTTCTCCTGCAAGGATGAAGCCATTCGAGTTCCTCGTGAGGAGGTAGGGGTGGTACCTACAAGGAATTCTGATACTTAAGTTAGTAAGGGTTTAGGCAGATTTAATAGATTGGAATTCGAAGAATACCTGAGAGTGTCAAGGTATTCATAAGTGTAGATATAGAGTCAATAACCACATTTGAAGTAATTCCACTTTTTATGGCGATTTTGTTACTCTCTTTTGTTAGGAATGTTGATATCTCCTTTCTAGATGAGTAAGAAGAATTGTAGGAGTTAGCTACTGATTCAAGCAAGTAGGACTAGACTAGTATCGTCGTGTCTGACCTCTATGAGGTCGGGTAGGTATCGATCTAAATAATATATGTTGATTAGGCTTTACTCATTTTGAATCTAGCTAAAGAGTGAGCCAAGATATAAACACTAATATATAATAGTATATTAATTAATTAAGATTTCAAATATAAAAAATGTTCAGAAGGTATAGCTGAATGAAGATGATATGATAATACCTTCAAAATCCTAATTTCCTTATGCAATACCAACCTTATATGCAGATGCAAATTTAAATTATAACCTATTTATCCATGCATCAATTTTATTGGGAGAATAATTCACCAAAGTTTTGTTGATTAGTAGTTATTAATTCGGTAAGTTGTAGGATTTGTGATGCATAAACACATATACGAACATGAAATATAATATGATATGTGATATGTAGATACATCAATTTTAAATTTTGATATGAGATGAAAATACGATATATATATATATATATATATATATATATATATATATATATAAAATATTTTAATATTTTATTAGTATTAAAATATAAAATAAATTTTTAATTATTTTTAATACTTATTAATTAAATAAAATATTTAAAATACATATTAAGAATAAGATTTGACATATTAATATGTGATAATATTTAAGTGTATCCAAGTATATTTGATGAAAAATTTATTTTTATTAATATACAGTTAGACACAAAAAACACATATATTGAATGAATGATGATAAATATTATATTTAAAATATATTTGATATGTGAACACCACAATTAGATAAAGTGTTTGTGTTTTACAGGATTAAAAATTTATATATTATATATTATGAATTTGGATCTTCTAAATTTTAAATTTGTACTTTAGAGGATAAAGTGTGATCTTTTATTCTTGAATAGTTTTTCTCTCATATTTATTTTTGGTCCACCTATAAAATAAATGATAAAAGATCACACTTTATTTTTTAAAGTAAAATTCAAACTTTAGAAAATTCAAATCGATATATTATATACCAAGTATAATTGCTCATCATTAGAAAAAAAAAAAAAGCCTGTAATGTTCACGAAGAAACTTGATAGTTGATACATTGATTATAATAATTTTATATAATGGGTTGAATTATTGATCAACTTTCCGTGTTGACATATTGAAAGATCAATCTCCTCCAAGATGAAAAATAAATAAACTAATGAATGAACAAGTCAATTATCTAAAAGAACAACTAAAATTGGTAATTAACAAATCAACAAAATAGCTCATACAGTTGATACATTCATTCAATTTGATACTTAGAATGGAAATCTTTCGGTAGCAAAAAAAAAAGTATTGATAAAAAATTATTAAAATTTATTATTTTTAACTTTATTTAATATATTTTGTAATAAATAAATATTAAATAAAATAAAATAAATTTAAATAATTTAGACAGATATTTTTTTTTCTAATAGTAGTGTATTTAAATACTTAAAAAAATATCAAAAAGGCAGTAAACTGTCTACTTGGATTAATTTTAATATCCTCACGTTAACAAAATAATTCTTTTCATTTTTAATTATTTTATCAGATATTTTTATCATTAAATAATATTCTCTTACATATTCTTTTATCTCATTTAAAAAGTTATACGATAAAAGATTACACTAATAATTTTAAAAGAAAATTGATAGGATCTATTCGAGATTAACATTAACTGTATAAAGTTATGGATCCTACTCTGTTACCAGTAATCCTATATTTAGATATTCATACTGACATTTTCTTTTTCTTGTTATAGCTCTACGCGTATAGTGAGGCTTGCTTTGCTTCTGTTTAATTTTTCGTACCGTCGTCAATTAAAAAAAATGAAAACAAATATCTGTTAAAGTGGTTATAGATAGAAGTTGCCATATTAATAAAAGTTTAAAAGCTGAAAGGGTTTTCTCTACTCTGTATTACGAGATGAGATGAGATGAGTGATTAGATAGATATTGAAGAGTTGAAAATGAGAGAGGAATGCAAAAAAGAAATGGGAAAGGAGTACAAATAGAAGAAAGTGTAGGGTTATTTTGTAAAAAGAAAGAAAAGAAAAGGATTGGGGAGCCCTTAGTTTGGCGCTTTCGGCGCTCCCGGTGGAAGCCACTGCGAATGCCATCAAACCTTTGAATCATTCTTCACTCGTTTTTCTTTCTCTCTCTCGCTCTCAAAACTTCAAATTCAAAATTCCAATCCAAATACCTCGGGAGTCGGAAAATCAGATCCAAATCCCTCCTCCTCCGTCGAGCCATTGCCATTTCTGGAATGGAGGGGCAACCATGAATACTGAATGTGAATGCGCGTTCTATTCTTCAATCTCCATCTAGATTCCGATTCCGATTCCGATTTTGCTATTCCGCTTCAGATTCATGGGGATTTGCTTCAGCATTGAAGACCAAAAGCATCACTCCATCTCCGATTCGAGTTCTAAGCCTCGGCCTCAAGGTAAGTTTCGCTTTGAACCGTTCCATCTGACGTGTCTATTGGCGAATCACTGACGGTAGGGTTTTTCAGGATATGAATCTGCATCGTCGACGACTCCGCTGAGTTCGATGAATATCAAAGATCTGCGGCAGAGTGCTGGATACTGCAATGTTGATATATTCACGTACGAGGAGCTGAGGCTAGCGACAAAGTACTTCCGCCCTGACTTGATTCTTGGAGAAGGTGGCTTCGGAGTGGTGTATAAAGGTGTCATTGATGATAGTGTGAGGCCAGGCTTCAAGCCCACTCAAGTCGCCATCAAGGAGCTTAATCGTGAAGGATTTCAAGGCGATAGGGAATGGCTCGTACGTAACTTACTTCTCTTTCTCTCTATTCCATTTATTGCTTTGTTTGCATGTTCATTCAATTTAAATTTTTTAATGGAGTTGTCGTATCAGATATTAACTAGCCATTAAAAGTGTTCCACTCTTACATTAACTACGCTATAAGTAGGATTTTAATTTTGAGAACTGTCGGTGAAATTAAGAGTTGTACAAAAACCTAATTGGTTGTAGATTGACAGTGAATTTTTTTTTTATAGTTTATCAAAACTAACTCATGGATCAGTTATTGCCAAAAGCCAAATTGGTTGAGTGGTTGACAATATAGCGTTTTACATAGTGCCTCAAAATTATTCTTCTAGAAATCATACCTTGATAGTTCATTGAAGTTAATCTTGTATAATTGATTGACAGCGTAAAGATATTTTTGCTTATAGTGTATCCAAGTTAGCCCATGGATCATTTGTTGCCACATTTTATAATAGTTGAATTCATTGTTTTTCAATAACGAGTAGCAAAATAGACTTGTGGCATGAAATTAGTAGTGCGCAATGAACTTAACTGCCTGGTTTTGCTCTCTCTTTGCAGGCTGAAGTTAACTACTTAGGTCAATTCAGTCACCCAAATCTTGTAAAGCTCATTGGATACTGCTGTGAGGATGAACACCGGTTATTAGTCTATGAGTACATGGCAAGTGGCAGCTTGGAGAAACATCTTTTTCGCAGTAAGCTTTCATTTGTAATTGCAGGCTACCTAAGTCTTAGATCAGAGTTAGGTTCTGATCTAACTGTGTAATGTCCATCAGAAGAGCTATTGTTGCCAATTGAGAGGGTTTATATATATTTTTGTCATCCTTAACATGATGAATCATATTATGAAACAAGATGTTGGAAAAATTGTTCTAGTTCTAGATTTCCTCTTCAAAATTTACCCCGAGAATACCGAATAATCAAGGCACTTGATCTTCAATTCATGTTATCAGTATCTCATCCCGTATTTCGCCATATCTCTCTTTTAATATGGAAGCCTTGAATAAATCTTATGATTAGTACAATTCAATTCCTGAAGACAATATTACTGAAAGAAAAAAGAAAATAGGTAAGGAAACTGCCTCTACTTTACAGTCCTAACCTTCCCATTGTTTATTGGTGTAGGAGTGGGCTCAACACTAACTTGGTCAAAAAGAATGAAGATTGCTTTACACGCTGCAAGAGGGCTTGCTTTTCTTCACGGTGCAGAGAGGCCCATCATATATCGTGATTTTAAGACATCAAATATCCTGCTAGATGCGGTATGTTGTCTTTTACTTTATACTTGAGTAAAGATATGACATTCTAAATACTAAATGAAGTAAAAAGCAGCTCAGTGTCTTGGAATTTAAAAATGAGAAAAGATTGGAAACCATTTTTTTTTTGGCTAATAATCAACCAACGTTTATCTTTGCCTTTACATTTCTCTTACCTTCCCTTAAAATTTGTTCATTGTCACTTTGTTGGCTGATTGTTGGTTAAAAAAAGTTGTTCCCTAGCAAAGCCATTTAGAAAAATAGTAAAATCTTCCTCCATTTAGTAGTTAGGAGAATATTTAGAAAGATTTACTTAGAGGATGAAACATTTCTCTTTATGTCTTATTGTTCAAATTGACTTACAGATACTTCAAACTAAAAGAATTCTTTTGAGCATCTTTTGGTGCTCAGCTAATGGTTCCTTCTCAAGGGTTTCACTTAAAGATATTTAGAGAGATTGATGGGGTTTCACTGACAGATTTAGAAAGATTGACAAGCTTCATTTAGTTGATATGTTCCTCGCCTACTTTATGTGTTTCTGTGATTCTTTTTGGAGAATCGTTTGTCCTCAATAAATGCATTTCTTTGGTTTAATTCTCCAGTAAAATTTAGCATTTTATTTAAAACAAAATGAGAAGAGTTTCCCGCTCAATCTCATCACAAGTCTTCCAGTACCATTGTTTTGCTCCGTCCCCCCCTTCTCTCCCCCTCCCCCCTTCCCCCTTCTCTCCCCCTCCCCCCTTCCGTTCTTCCTCTTCATCCTCCTCTTGTTTTGGGAAGAGCAATGTAGAAGAATCAATCATCACAGGTGGTTTACCACTTAAGAGAATTTTGTCTAGTCTTCGGCTATTTAATATCAACATATAAATTGGCAGGATTTCAACGCAAAGCTTTCAGACTTTGGTCTTGCTAAGGATGGGCCAATGGGGGACCAAACCCATGTTTCAACACGAGTGATGGGCACATATGGATATGCTGCTCCTGAGTATGTCATGACTGGTAAGTTTAGTTCTAATAAAATTGTAGGTCAATGTTTGACTCCATATGTTGGCTAAGCTGTGCATCAATATGAACAGGGCATTTGACAGCTCGAAGTGATGTGTATGGCTTTGGGGTGGTGCTACTTGAATTGCTTATTGGTAGGAGAGCGTTAGACAAGAGTAGGCCCAGCCGAGAGCATAACTTGGTTGAGTGGGCACGGCCACTGTTGAATCATAACAAGAAACTTCTAAAAATTTTAGACCCTAAAATCGAAGGGCAATATTCAAGTAAAACCGCAATAAAGGTAGCTAATTTGGCATACCAGTGTCTTAGCCAAAACCCGAAAGGCAGACCCCTGATGAGCCAGGTAGTTGAAATTCTTGAAAATTTTCAGTCAAGTGGGGAAAATGAGGAAGAACAAATGATTCAAAATGGCAGCAGCAGCCTAACCATTTATGAGGTTCCGAAGGGCGGCAATGGCAATTCACTTGAAGGCAGGAACCAAAGTCGAAATGATGAGCTTCGTAGGAACGAACGAAGAATAGAAAAAAGCAAGAGTCAGCCTTCAAATCGTAATTTATCCGGTTCTTAAGATGTAATGCTCGTTGATAAAGTCAGCTCGTAATTGGGTCTGAATAGTATGGACGTTAATGAAAATTTGTACAAAATGTTAACAAGTGCATTTGGTTAATGGTTGGTATTTCCAGATGTTTGCCTGTTGAGTAGAATTTGGCGAAGTCAATTATGTAGCTTGATCAATTTTCTTTATATTCATTTTTCCAATTTTTATCAACGAAGATGTTAATGGGGTTATTTTCATGGGCTGTTGTTAAACAATTCTTCCGCTGTTTTCTTTTTTAGGATAAATGTCCATTACTGTCCTCAACAATTTTAATGGGCTGTTTCCAATCTTCTAGGCTTCCTTCTGTACACAAGATGATGATGATGATGATGATTATTATTATGATTATTATTATTAAACTTTAACAAAAAAACTATTAAACTAGAAAATTTTTTTGGTATAATATACGAACATTTTTAAATAAAGTTTGCATTAATAATTTAATATTGAATAAAAATTAGGGCAATGATATCGCGCTCCTATGTTTTACAAGGATTGAGCCATCTCGTTTTCTGAAAACACATCTTAAAAGTATGATTATAGAACTTTTTTTTTAATTTTTAGAAATAAAAAAAATTCAATAATGTTTAGTCAAATATTTTTAAGATATTAAAATGTTAACAAAAGACCTTTTTTATAATACTACTACACTTTTTTTTTTCATTATATACTTGCATGAATTTATAAATATTTAACATTATCATAGTAGGAGTATTAATATCTATCCCCTTAAAATTAAATTGCAATACATTATTTTGTGAAATTTGATTTATGGATATTAATTTAGATCTTACTAAAAAATATTTTTCATTGATAGTGCTCCTCTTATGCTCAATAGGCTAATGGCTGATGATGTAAAAAGGGTTTTAATCCGTAAACATTAGTTTTTTTTTTTTTTCCCTTTGGGGGCTTAGGCCACGTGTAAACCAGAAACAATTTCCTGTAACTATTATAAGATATGGTACAATTAAATTGTAAATTGTTACCTAATAAGTAAAATTATGCGATGATAGAAGTTAATATATAGTTTAGTCATTTAAAGATTTTGGTGATATCAGTTTAATTATTAAAAGAATTTTTCATTAATGAGTTTGAATAAGTTAAAATATATCAACAGCTTTTCCGGACAAATAATTATTTCGACTATTACCATACGTTGGTCTAACCCAAATTAAAAGTTAAATTAACTGATAGGCTCCAACCAAGGGTTAACAAATATAACAAACTAAGTACCATTGGCACAAATATTTTAACTATTGGTATGAAAGTTCAAAAGTAGGGAAGAGGATAAAAATAAAAAGTTCATGTTATAATAAGGAGAAAAAATAATGAAAAGATAAAAGTTCTCTTTAATGGATAGTTGAATAACTATCACATGAAATACCTCATTTTATTTTTTTGTTTATTTTTCAAATAAAATTAAGAATTCTTCATTCTATACATAAAAAAGCTTCATTATAATATTGGCCAAAATAAAAATGCAGGACAAACCTGAATTTTTTTTCACGAGAACACGGTAATGCTATCAACTTGAATGCATAAATGAGTTTCACCGCTTATCCTCTAACCCTTTTAAGACTTCATAGACAACTAATCTATTATGGCTCATCATAATTTTTCAAGTCCTACTCACCAAAGTGCATCCTACATCGATGCACTTCAAAAGCCATAACCTTTTGACAGACACTAGCTAATATCTTACTATACAGATTACAATTAGTAAAACAAAGTAGAAAGGAAAACAATGGCTAAAAATTTAATTAATTGTTGCCTTAAAAGATCCAAAGTAAATTAGTATCCTTTTTCAATGCCCTTTAATTTTTTTCTTTCATGCAGAAATGTTTATAAAAAAACAATGTCTTATCTTTAAACTTTAAGGGAGGGGGAGGGAAAGGGAAGGGGAGGGAGGGGGAGAGAAAGGAAGGGAGGGGGAAGAGAGGGAGGGGGAAGACAAGGAAGAAACCTTGCTACTTAGATTCATCCATAGGGTCATGACGGTTACAAGATTGATCTTGTCTGGATTCCTCTGCCTCTGATGATTCAGAAACAGAATCTTCAAGAGCCTCAAGAAAAGACAAAACTGTGAACTTGTCTGCTAAGAAATAAAGAAATATAAGCTATATCAAAAATATTAATACTTGGGCAAGGCTAAATAAATACTATGGAAGTGGAATGACTACTTTGGAAGTGGAATGACTACTTACATTTGCTTGGATTAATTCCAAACTGAGTTAAATCTATCTGTCCTGTTTTAAGTACCTATTGCAATAAAAAAATAAAATCGATAGTTACTAATCATCTTGGAAACAACGAAAGACAAGAACAATGCTCAGCGATCTCACATAAGTAAATGAATCTACTTGCTGACGGAAAGGTGGGCTCTGCAACAATTCCAATATATCTTCTGGAGACCACTTACCCTACCCAAACAATAACAATATTACATGTATATGTAAACGGCTAAAAAAAAACCTAAAAATCAATCATTAAATTGATACATACCTCAGGTAAGTAGGGAGCTAAACGCTGCTCCAAAGATATTGTGTCCATCAACGGCATTATTAGATCTGGCTTCAATATATCACCAAGTCCCAAGCCTAATTGAGATACAAGAAAACTGTCAAACAAAAAATCATACTTATGAACATCATCTTGTCAAGAGTAACATAATATAAAAACTAACCCCTCCTATACCTGTGCTATTCCAAATCAAAATGGATAATACCAACAAAAGAATTTAGAAAGAAACAGGATACTTTATATAACCTTAAGTTAAAGGTACGCATTTGACAATTGCCCCCAATTATCATACCAATATAGTGGTGAGTGGACCCGAACATCTATACTGATATGACTTTACATAAAAAAAATATATATCATATTTAGTTGATATTTATTTTCCTCTCATCATTGCAACAAATTGCACTTCACTTCAGTATGAGCAGTCCTCTAATTTGATATTTGAATCTAATAGCATGCAATATTATCTGTTTTCACATATCTTTGATGCCCAGGAATGGATTAGAAGATCACATCATTACCTCCGTCAAGATCAAGAATATCTGCAAACATCTCATCAGAAGAATAATGTTAGGTCTCAACAGTTAACAGTGCACAATAGAACATCTCTCTTTCATATAAGCTTGTATACCTGCAGGCCCAATGTTACTCAATATTCTTTGGAGATCTGCCAATTTAACTGGACCAGAAGATGTTACATCACTAGTTGCTTCCATACCCAAGTTTGGGACAACCAGGTTTGCAGCTCTATTAATTTAATGAAAAAATACACACGCTTAGTATCCAGTTGAGTAATATGATAAAAGTAGCTAAGTTAGCCACTAAATTCTTGATAAATCTAAACTTCAACTGTTATAAGCAGATCAAACTAAGGAAAACTCATAACCCACCATAGACTTTAAATAACACCGATTCATTTTAAAAATTAAAAGTAAATCTATTTGTCGATGACATGAATAAAAAAACCATGTGTCATTTGGTATTTATTACATTGGCTGGCAACAATAAAGCAATTGGTGGTGAAAAGCTTTCAGTTAAAATATATCTGTTTAGACCCTTATTTCTTTTTTTTTTTTCCAGTGAAAAAAATATTTGCTATAAAAGCAATTATATCACATCAACATCAGATTTAAACAATCATGATTCTGGTTTAAACAGAGGAACTGAACTTGCAAAAGACAATGCTACCACATTTGTAGCCTCGCTCTGATATTCTATTTTAAATAAATCAATTTAGCACAAAAGGCATATAAATCCATCTAAAGTTGGAAGGATATCCACCAATTTCTGCAAACAAAGTGGAATCATTATATAGTTGGCCAGTGAACCATCTCCAACAGATTTTCACACAAACAAGATTAGACAATTGGTCTCTATTTGGTGTAGAACTGATGGATCTAATCAGAGGACTTTTCCTATCAAAAATGTTGAGAAAGCTACCCTTCATTGTTAACATTTTCTTTCGTTTATTTTTGCACTCGTTGTGTGCATTATTTCTATTTTAGTTATGACTTGTACGAACTGGCTTGAAACAGTATTCATCGCAGTATTTGCAAATTACTACTCAGATTGCATGAAACCAAACTCAAATTTTGCATGTCCAAACATTCGCAAATATTTGAATAACCAAATTGCATGGGTACCTAGATGAGATATCATCCTCAATCATATCTTCAGAAACTTGAAGAGGAAGGGATCCATCAGCCTCTTCTTCACCAAGGAACTCTGTTAAATAGTAAATATCCCCATAAGACAATAACATGCACACTGAAGAAAGTATTGACATAGATTAGGAGCTATTTTGAATGTGTTCATTCATGGCTTTATATAAACTTCTGTCAATAAAAGAGTTTTAACTGAAACTACCTTTATTTTCTTGTTTTTTTTTTTTTGTGCGGTGTTTTGGGGGAAGGGGGGGTTATTTACTTTCTATAGTTTCCCCTTGGTTCTTAAAAGAATAATTAAAACTTGATACGGATATTATTTCACAATGCATATAACAAGAGTAGGATGGCAAAAGATATAAAGTTTAACCTCGCAAAACGAAGCTTGGAATTTCTTATTTAGAGAAAAAGGAAAGTTAATTATACCTATTGGTGTGTTAAGGTAATCATTCACCGAGCTACAGAGTTGTGAATCACCATCAGCGTTTGGTTCCTAGATAAAATTCAGGGACATATAGAAAGGTAAGAACCAATTATATTGCCAAAGCACCTAGAAAGGAAGACAAGAGGGTAATTAGTAAACATATCAACCTGCATCCAGAAGAAAAACTTTCTATCATCACCATTAAACTTCAATATGTAAATCCTTCCAGAAGCTTGGTTAACCTAATCAAAGAAGAACCAGAGTAGTCAAAATCATCACCAAGTAAGCAACTCAATAATGAATAGTCTAAACCCTAAACCAAAACGATCATGAGCAAGCAGAAGAACCTTCTCAAAAATTGCTTCATTTGGAAATATTATTTGATCCTGTGTTAGCTTAGGTCAAGAAAAATCAAGATAAATCCAGCAGAAAGAAATAACAGTGAGGAATAAAAAGTTATTAATCAACTTCATTCTTAAATATATATATATATATAATAAACATGATGAATGAGCAGGAACGTAAGCTTGGAAAACATCAAAATAAGAATGACAATAAGTGGAGTGGGAAATAAAGGATACATCTTCGACGACATTTTGTGTCCGATCAAGCCACTGAAAATGGACTAATCCCTCCTCTCCCTGAGTCAAAAGCAATCACTTTAACAAAATCACTGATGGTCATGAGTGCAAAACATGAGGAAATGATGGACAGTCTTCAAACATACAACATCAAAATCATATTTAAAACAAAGACTGATATTCAAGAAAACCGTACCCTAGCAATACGAACAAGTCCTTTTCGTGCATCGGGGACAACCCTTTTTCCCTCGAATAACATTTTACCAGCACGGAATTCAAGCATAATTTCCTGCCAATAGATACATATCCAATGAAAAACAAGATGAAAATTACAACACCAGTGCTAACACACCTATCACATATCTCATTAAATACATTAAAATGAATTTATCCATCACATTTCAGATCATGATGGTACCCAACATTGATGACAAACTGCAACTATACCAAGCATACACATTATCATCATCCCATATTTCATGTCTAACATGTTTTGGGTTGTGGATCACATCACATGATGCAGCCACAATAATCAATACCGTTATTGCAGCCACCGCTGCAACTGCACTGCACCAAGCAGAATTGCATGAACTCTCAAATCTCAATCACAGAAATCAGCCCCAGCTCAATTTCCATGTGGCCGCAATAGATGTAGGACATAATAGGTACTATGTCAGGTTGTAAACTCACACTGATCTCACCCAGAAGGCCAGAAGCGGCCACATTGTGCACTCTGACAGTTACAATACCACACAGGTGGCCAACGCCGTAATTCAAAAAATGAAAAGGAAACGCTCCATTCATTAAAAAAAAGCAAGAGATTCTAATAATGTTTTTTTTTCCATTCATTAAAAATTGTTCCAAAATACAAAAGAGGTCAATCACATCATATATATAATATAAACATAAGACTATATTAAACAGAAAACATTATCAACGTAAATTATATATTTTATATTTCACAAAAATAATAATATAGCCGTAACCGTAAATATGAATCCTAGAATTTCTCTGATATAACAAATAAGAAAAGACTTCAGCTCGATCTAACTTCAGCCTAGCTTATTAAGTTACGTTAATGAATCTAGGCTATCTAGCCATGAGACAATGTTATTGAGTTATGTTAACTAAAATCCGTACTATGATGCACTTGTCTTTGGCTAAACATCGAGAAAATCAACAGAGTGAACTGGCTAAGTTACTGATGTTATATTACATTATTTTTTGTTCCAGAGAGATTAAAGTAAATTGTTAGGGTTTGTTAATTGAAAAAAAAAAGTAACAGCTAGATTGAAGGTAAAATACAAAGAGACATTACCTGAATTGCTGGAAAAGGATCCGCGGAAGACGAACTCATCCCTCTAGTAGATTGCGATAAAGAGCTGCTTAAAATCAATCAATAAATTAATTAACTAATTGTAAAAAAATATAGACATTCAAGAAAACGTAACAAATCAAGTAGCTTCACAATGAACCAGTTATAGTGAAATTTACATTGTCACAAAAGAAAGAGAGAAAAGAAAAGAAACGCAGCATTCGAAGAAAACCCTAGAAGATGGAGAAGAAGGATGAAGAGACACGAACTTACAAGAACTCAGTATTAGTACTAATAATATTACTCCTCAACTCAACGAAAAGCTAAGAGGGAAAAAACGAGAGCGGAGCGCACCAGAAACGAATTGAGGGTTCCGCATATTTATTTTTCGCACTAGTAATAGTTTTCTCCAGCTAGCTATCCAACCTCACCGCCCTTTATCCAATTCAACCCTCATCTTCAATGAAACCACGAAAATGCCATCCACCTTTATTTATGTTTATTAAATTTTATTAAATATATTAAATTAAATATTTGAATTAGTATAACATTTCTTTTTGAATTTATATTTTTTAAATTTTGAATTTTATTTTAGACGATAATTTTTTATTATTTATTTTATAAAAAAATATAAAAAATATTTAAAAATAAAAAATTATATTATATCTTTTCAAATAAAAAATAAAAAATTTTATTTAAAAATTAATTTTTTTTCATCAACGGTGGATTTCAATTTTCTCTATCGAAGTTGAATAAAAGAAGAAAATATTTGTGAATGCTTCTCCATTATAAATAAAATAAATATGAATAAAGTATATATTTTATTTTTTATTTTTTTCATAATGTTTCGTATATTTTCAATTAGAGAATTTTTTTTAAAAGATCATTAGGTAAATTTAATTATTAAAAAAATTTATAATATTAAAATTAGGATAATTCACACAAACAAATCAAATGAAAAATAATATTACACTAATGTTTTAAAACGAAAAAATTTACATACATGTCATAAAATAAATTTATATAAATCGAAGAGTAAATCCTTATAATGGTCTCTGAAAATCATGCAATTATCCGATTTGATCTTCGAAATTCTAAATTTTGCATAATGGACCTCTAGATACACCGCTCCGGGATCATAGTTGTCCATGTTCTTGTTTCCGGTGATGAGTCAGCAATCACGACATTGACATGTCATGACTTGCCATGTTGAAATGAGTTAAAATGTTGCCGTTCTGATTTGACGTCCACTTTTGACAAAAACAATACTGTTCAAGTCAAATTAAGCATGTAAAACGCTTTTGATTAAACACCCTCATTTCATTCGTCTTCTCCACTTCCACCCTTCTTGTTCTTCTTCTTTTTTTTTCCCTCTCTTCATCAATGGTATTCCCGTAAAATTCTGTTAGAGCGATTAAAATTTTTGTCTCCGAAAGACATCTAAATCAGGTCTCATTTTGTCGTTCGTCTTCTCCTTCATTATAAGTAGGAAGTTTTGTCATTGTTATTATTAGTGAAGGTAATTCTTTTTTTGCAATGCAGGATGATTCTTCATTATGTTTATGTTGCGAGTGTAGTTGATGTTGTTTGATTTTTTTTATCAGTGTAATTCTAGAAATTAGGTTGGGATTTATGAGGATGCTTTATTTGATTAGTTTACATTTTGATAGTATAATCACTTAAACATGTAGCATAATAATATTGTTTTTTACTGTTTTTATCATTTTTTTATTAGATTCTTTGGAAGTTTTGCATTAAAATATATAAATAGATTTCGTATTCAGCTATGAAAAAGTTAAAGCTCAAAGCCAAGAAAGTTTTTTGTTCAAGTGAGAGTTGATTATTTGCTAATTTTAATTTTAGAAAATTTATAAGGTAAATAGTTTCTTTTTTCTTTTTAATTCATATGCGAGAATAAGAAGGATTTAATTGTCAAGAAATGTTTATGTCAAATGAGTGGAATACTGATTGTTAAAAATAAGTGGAGTACTGATTGTTGAATAGTTCAAATAAGTGGACTACTAGTTGTTAAATAAATAATTAGTGTATGTTTTCGTGTTCTATATAGGTAATACATAAAATTATATAAAAAAAAATTTATTAAAATTTAAATAAAAAAGATCTATTATAATTATTATTATAAATATTTTATAATTTAAAAATATTAAAAATAATTAATATTTATTTTAATTAATTTGAATTAATTGAATGGTTATCTCATTTGTCCGCTTAAATAAGTATTTAGAGTTCGAATTTCATCTTGTGTGACAGACTCTTAATAAATAGAGTATTAATATGTGGTGGATTAGTTTTCGACTTACCGAGTTAGAAAATCTGTAGAAAAAAATTGTATTTGTCTTTAAAATAAAATCATTTTTCACTAATAGCAATACTTATGGACTTTTGTCTTTGTTGAAATTTACTTGGGATAATTTTATTTGTTGGTATCATATTCATTCTTGAAGTCAAAACAATATGATCAACATTGTTACTTGTTAAAAGTTCATATTTTATGAAATAATTTTTAAATTTTCAAATTCATAAACTTATGTCATTACAAAAGTTATTAGATTGATTAATATTTCTTGATAACATGGTGTAACGAAACACTATCGTTGAGTATTAGTTAGTGTAAAAAGAAACCAATAACAACTTTTGTTATTCAATATATAACTTATTCTATTGCAAAATAAATTAATATTTTCTAAACTTGTAAATACATTTTCTTCTAATTTCTTATCTTAAAATGCATTCTGGTTAGTGAGATCAAATTTAAAATATTTTTTTATTTTCTTACTCAAATTTAAAATTAAATTTAGAACTGATTAACAACTCATCCTTTTTTAATTTCAATAAAAAATAAATTGGTTAGATACAAAATATTCAACATTTAATAATTTTAATCTTTTAAATTTTAATTAATATATATATATATATATATATATATATATATATATATATATATTAGTATGTAAATAATAATATCCAATGTATTGATTATTTTTTTTTTGACAGAATTAATGTATAATCTATTGAGAATTGATTTATTATCCAAAATATTTTTTATAAAATTTATAATATGTGATAATAGTGATCTTATTTTTTATTATTATTTAAAAAATTTTTCAAAATTTTATAATTATGTAATTAACTTAATAAATAATTTTATTATTACTTTTATACTAAAAAAATTAATTTATACTATTCACATAATTTTTTACTACTAATAAATAAATAAGTATTTACACTATTATACTTATTGTTTTAAATGATGACTTAAGTTACTTATTTTGTATGTTAAATAATATTTTGTATGTTAAATTTATTAAATATTAAGATGAAAAAATTGTTCAATAAATTATACAAATAGTTATTATAGAAAAGAAAAAAAAATTATATATCATATATAATAATCATTGATATATATAGTGTCATGTATATATTAAGATTATCTATTTTAATTATGTGTGTAACACCTAACTTTTAGCACCTCATGATCGTACCAAAAGCGAGGCGTTACTAACCTAATTCCTTTTATTATCTATTTAATATTGAGCCTTTACGTATAAAATTATCGATTGTTTTACTAAAACTTATAACTTTTCCAACAAGAACAAACAACACATATTCACATACTTAATATTAATAATACATTGTAGTATTATATACAAAAGCAATTATAAAACCTACCCCTCTGAATAAAACTCTAACTGACAAGGTGGGGGTGAATAAATTCTAGCAACTCAACTCGTAAACATATTCCTCTGTGCTCCCGCAACTTCGCAATAAGCCTTCGCACCTGTAGCTGAAAGGGGTGGAGATAGGGGGTAAGAATTGGGGAGTTCTTAGTAGGGTCGGGGTTAGAAGTTAAGTTCATTATCCAAATTTAAAACTCTTATTTTCCTTATAAAAATTTCACGCAAAATGACATTTCATATATTTCACCGCTTACTAAGAAACCATTTTAACCAAAGCCTACTGCTGGTCCTTCCAATCACGGCCTTTGGCCCAAATCAAATCAACTCCGTCTCTGGTCCAAATTAAATCAACTTGGCTTACAGCCCAATTCAACACGAATCACCATCAAAACTCAATCACAAAACAGAATCAATTATAGGCACAAACAATGCAAGACAAACACAAATCAGAAGGCAATTATAGAATATAGAATCCAATCACAAGCACACACAATCATAAAAACATAATCACAACAAGTATGCGCAAACAAGTATGATGCATGTCTAGTCCTATACAGGCCATGAGCTCATGTGTCGGTTTGTTACCTGATTCCCGACATTGGTCCTGAGATAAGCGTTCCGTACCGTCATCCTTATCTCAGCCAACGTCCCCTTCATGAGCATTACGCATCGCCGTCCTCATGGGGGAACCTTCTTTACAGTCTCCAGTGAGCGTTACGCATTGCTGTCCTCACTGAGCCGTCCCTATAGTATCAACGTCCCCTCCATGAGCGTTACGCATCGCCGTCCTCATGGGGGAACCTTCCATTCGGTCTCCAGTGAGCGTTACGCATCGCCGTCCTCACTTAGCCGTCCTTATAGTGTCAAGTGAGTGTTATGTATCGTCGTCCCCACTAGACACTTGGCACTAAGGCCCAAACAGCACTCAAATTCTTTTCAATCTTTGCTCTCTACTCTACTACGGTAGAGATCCCTTTAATTAATACATTCTTTTCTATCTGCTCTACTGTGGCAGACGTTCATTAAAATCTTTTAGTCTTTACTCTCTGCTCTTCCGTGACAGACAGTATTTTAAAGTCTTTTTATCTTTGGTCTCTACTCTCCTGTGGCAGATATCCCTTTAGTTAATACATTATTTTCTTTCTCCTCTTTCTTTTTATTTTCTTACTTCTTTTCTTTCTCTCTTCTTTTCTTCAATCTTTTAATTCTTTATCATAACTCAACTTCGCATTCTTCCTTTGCCTTTCCCTAAGTATCTTATGGAAAAGAATTGTAAAGTACTTTAATGAAGATTGCGTTCTCTAAAACTTTTAAAATTACTCTATTTGCTCTTCTCTAACATATAATAATATTAATAATATCTTTACTAGATAACATTTTTAATAAAATAATAATAATAATAATATAAATAAGATATTTTAAATAATAAATAAATAATATATTTATATCTTTTCTTAAAACTTAGTTTATAAAACCTTACTTTTAAATTTTTATCAATTACTTTCTAAATCATGAATCTTTTAATGTTTTATTTTTTTAACCTCAATATTTTATAAAATTATATTCAAATCCTCAATTATTTTCATATCTATAAAAATAGCTTGAATTTTTATAAAATATCCATTTTACCCCTAAACTTTACTTATTACCCAAAATACCTGAAAAACGTATATAATTATAAAATTAACTTCAATTTTTTATTAAATTACTATTTCATTCTCAAATATAAATCTTAATTCTCCGATTATAACTTTATCAAAAAATTGAATCTCATTTTCAAAATTTTTCAAGTTTTCAACTTGAGTTTTAAGTTCATTTTTTTAAGTTTTACTATTACCGATTTTTTCTCAATTTTTAATTTAATCTTTCAGCTACCAAATCTCACCAATTTCCTCAAAAATATTGTAACACCCAAAACTTTAGCACCTTATGATCGTACTAAAAGTCCGAACACTACTTACCTCTATTCTTTTAATTATTTACTATGTTTATTTAATATTGAGCCTTTGGAAATACAAAACAAAACTTTAATTAAGAAAATAAAATAGTTTTTATTACTTTCACTTGCTTAATCACAAAGATATATATATATATATATATATATATATATATATATATATATATATTCACATAGTATGATATACATAGACTTATTCAAAGACTCTCAAATACAATTCCTACTTCTCTAAAAAATAAAAACAATAAATAATGAGGTGAAAATAAAATCTAAGAACTCAACTTGTAAACAGAATCTTCTATGCTCTTGTAGTTCCGCACTAAGCCTTCGCACCTGTAGCTGAAATGGGTGGAAATAGGGGGTAAGAACTTGGGAGTTCTTATTAGGGTTGGGGTGTATAGTTATATCCATTTTATATATACTTGGTTAGCAACAACAGTCAATAAAGTACGAGTCAATTCAACAATTATAGAACTCAAAACCCAATCACAAGCACACAAATCATAGAAAATACGCTCACAAACAAATATGCGCAAACAAGTATGATGCATATCTATCCCTAGTGCAAGTAATGAGCTCATCTGTCGGTTTTGACCTGCTCCCGACGCAACTCAACAACCTTTGTCTGAGTTTGGTTTCCAGTGTCATAACCTCTGTCTTACAGGTGCGACTCTCTTGAGTCGATGTATGTAAACATAACCTCTGTAAGCAACCTCTGTCTTACAGGTGCGACCATCCCCTGGATTGGCCGATGTATCTCTGAAAGCAAATCTCGGTGGACTCACCACCATATCTCTGCTCGTTTTCAGCAGGTACATAATCATCTTAGCTCGTTCTTTCTTTCGTTTCTTTTATTCCTACTCCCTACTCTCCTATGGTAGAGATTCTTTAGAATTTTTTAACATTCTCTCTCTGCTCTTCTGTGGCAGAAGTTTTCTTTAATATTTTTCTTTCCTTTTCTTTTCTTTCTTCTTCTTTTTTTCTTATCGTTCATAATATAAATCATCCTCACATTGTTCCCTCACCTTTTCCTAAGTGTCTTATAGAAAAGAATTATAAAGTTCTTTATTTAATTAAGTCTGTGTTCTCTAAAGATTTTAGGATTACTTTGCTTGCTTGCTTACTCATTAATATTGTACACTATGATATTCTTACAAAATAATATCTTTGATAAATACTAATTATAATAATAATTTATTTTAATATAAATAGATAATTTTAAAAAAGTATTTAAAATAATATTTATAATCTTCTTTTAAAACTTAGTTTATAAAACCTTATTTTTAAACTTTTATTAATTACTTTCTAAATCATGAACTTTTTAATATCCTATTTTTAACTTTGATATTTTATAAAATTATATTTGAATCCCACTTATTTTTATATTTATAAAAATAACCCTGGTCTTTTACAAAATACCCATTTTTACCTCTTGAAAAATACAATTTAATTACTAATCTTTTTCTTATATCAAAACTGAAACCCTTAGCCCTTTCCTTTCAAAATATTACTTTTTATTTTAATCCGTTCTCGAATTTTTCGATTACCGATTCTTCATAACTTTTAATTTAATCTCTTGACCATCAAATCTCACCAAATTTATACTTTATTTTCAACGATATTCCAGCCCAAAATTCACCAAAACACCCTAGCTGACCGTTCATATATAGCCGAATCAACAAATCACAATCAACAATAATAATTCAACCAAACTAACTCATTCAAACTCAAACAATAATCAACCAAATCAACATTTTCACTTATCAAATTCACATTTAATTATTATAAAGTTACCAAATTCTACCTCCGTACGAAATCAAAACAACAGAAGCTCCGAAAAAACTTTCT
Organism: Arachis ipaensis; assembly: GCF_059453495.1. NCBI lineage: Eukaryota > Viridiplantae > Streptophyta > Magnoliopsida > Fabales > Fabaceae > Arachis > Arachis ipaensis. The sequence goes on from NC_142438.1 coordinate 94,499,708, forward strand.
GACCGAGTCGCTGAAAAAAAAAACGTCCGAAATTGCCTGTACCTCTTAGAACTCTAATTGACCAAACTTAAAGAGAAGAAAAGCTATGTCACTATCAATTTCTACCGAATAAAAGTGATACTAACAAAAAAAAAAAAGATACAAACACTTTTAAATGATTAAATTTTTTTTTGGAGTTATCGATCTCAATTTATCGAATGCCAAAGACCGAACGTTCCATGGTTTCTCATTCTCTCTCTCGGCCATCCTTCTTTTCTTTCTTCTTTGGATTCGGTGGTTCATTAGAAAGATGATGATGGTGATTAAGAAAGTTCACATGTGTCATGCATGTTATATATATACATATGTATTCATGCCACGTTTTCAATTTGCTTTCCTTAGCTATATATATATATATATATATATATATATATATATATATATATATATATATATATGGAAACATTTCAAATGTACTGGGAGTACCAGAGCTTCAGTTATTTTAACCGTTAATCTGAATTATAAAAAATATATAATATATATTAATTGAAATCAACGATTAAAACAAATAGTGCACCGATACTTCCAATACACTTGAAATATTTTCTATATATATAACCACGTTTTAATGTCATATATATATATATATATTTTAACCGTTAATCTGAATTATAAAAAATATATATAATATATATTAATTGAAATCAACGATTAAAACAAATAGTGCACCGATACTTCCGATACACTTGAAATATTTTCTATATATATAACCACGTTTTAATGTCATATATATATATATATATATATATATATATATATATATATATATATATATATATATATATATATATATATATTAACTTGAGGAACCACAATCATATAGTATTATCATATTATAATACTAGAGATTTACTTTATTTAATGTAAGACCCGGTTAATTAACGGCTAATTAACCCATAAATGAGAATTTATTCTAGAAAGTTAAAGATGTTATTTTTATGGCTAAATGTGATAGAGGAGAGTGAGACAAGAATTTCGGTACCAATTTTATAGAAATCGGACCAAGATTGGACTGAACGGACCAAATCGGGCCAACCGGACCCAAAGTGGACCCTTGGCCCAACTAAACTAAACTAAAACCCTAGTTTTCAGCACTCTCTCTCCTAACAACACACAAACACACGCTGAAATGGTGGAGAGGAAGGGAAGAACACTCTCTCAAGTTCTCTCCTTTGGTTGATCTTCAAATCACCATAACTTTTGATCTAGAGCTCCGATCGCCGCACCGTTTGCGGCCACGCGTTCACCACGGAGAGCCCTACAAAACCCATACAATCAATCTTAAGGTAAGCCACGTTTTGTTCTTCGAAAATCCAGCCCTTGTTTTCGAGTTTCATGGATGAAATGTTGAGATTTTGGGCTCTTTGATGTTATAGGACCCAACTCTCTTGAAGGAGAAGGTTAATCTTGTCTCCTTGGACCTTGGGTGTGGTAAGATTCTCAACCCTAGTGTAATTTATTGTTCTATGATGTTGGGTATTGAGATGTTGTGTATGGGTATGATGATTGTGGCTTAGGTTACGTATATGTGAATATTGGAGCTTGATTGGTGATTTTGGAAAGCTTGGGAGAGGGTTTTGTGTGATAAAATCTGTTTTTGGAGGTGTTGAGACCTTGAGAGCTTGTGGACAAGGGGTTTGAAAGTGCTCCGGTTGAGCTTGGGAAATCGGCTAAGGTATGGTCTCGGTTTCTCGTATCTAATATGTAATATGGTAGGAAATACTTAGGCTAGAGGCCCTAAGATAGGCATTGAATGATTGATGTTGTTAAATGGTTGAGGTATATGATGTGATCATATATGTGATTATGAATATTGATGCCTTGATTGTGTGATATATGAGAAAATGCATGTTGTGATATATGCTTAATGAATGATTAAGGTTGAATTGGTGGGTGGTACGCTGTTGATGGTGAGTATGATGTTGATTATGTATAATGATGGTTGATTGGAAATGGTATTATTGGAAATTGGGATGAGGGAGGATGTATGACATGATATTGTGTTTGTCCTTTAGCCATTTGAATGAGAAGTGTTAAAAAAGTTGGATGGTGATTTTGGAAAATTTGGTAAAATGTTAATGTGTGAGTTGAGGATGGCTTGATGTTGATTTTGGTACATTTTGATTGATTTCAAAGAAAAGGGATGAAATTGGCATGTTTTGATTGATTTTGAAAAGAGTTGAAAGTGGCTTGTTTTGAAAATGGCACTTTATGGTTTTGTATGAAAACTTTATTTTTGGGCATACTTTGATGGAACATAACTTAAACTACAGATCTCTGATTTGTGCCAAATCTATTTAGAAATGAAACTGGACCCGGGATGTCCATGCCGTTCGAAGAACGGGTGAAAAACGATTTAAAATGAGAAAGTTATGTCCGTCGGAAGATTGGGGGTTGAATCTGTAAATTCTGCAGCTTTTAACTTAGAAAATTTTTTAGCAGAATGACCCTCCGCGCGTAGGTGTACTTGGCGCGTACGCGTCGTTCTTCAAGAAAGCACCATCCACGCGTGCGCGTGGTGTGCACGGGCGCGTCGATGCGCTGCACCAAATGCCTAGCTATTTTTCCGAGAGTTGTGCCAGAGTTGTACCAGTTTTGTGCCTGGGGCGCAAGAGCACCCACACGTATGCGTGGTTGACGCTCGCGCGTCGTTTGGCTATTTTTCAACCCGCGCGTCCGCGCGTATGACGCTTGCGCGTCGATGAGATTTTGTGGCCATCCACGCGTGTGCGTGGAGTGCGCGTACACGTGGCTCTGTTTTCATCCCAAAGTTGATTTTTGAGTTTTAAAAGCCAAATTTCATACTTCTAAGCCTCCGATCTCACCACTTATGTCTTAAATCATTATGATATGCCTAGCAATGAGGCAAGGGGCTAGTAAATGTGGTAACTTACGAGTGAAGCAAGGGAAAAATGAATGATCAATGAGGATCAAAGATGATTATGTGAGATGCGGAGGATGGCGATGGAAGTGCTTGTTGTGCCATGGGCCGAAGGGCCGTAATTGTTAATGAATTGGCTGGTTATGGATTTAACCGTGAGCCGGATGGCTAGATTATTGCCGTGTTACGGCGGAGCCATGATTATGGCTAAGTATAAATGCATATATGCTGTTGAATGAATTGTGAATGTTTGCACTTCCACCATCGGAGATGAGGGTTTCCCTGGGAGGAAGCAGTGGCTAGCCACCACGTGCTCCAGGTTGAGACTCGAAGCTCTTTTGACCCTATGTCGTAAGTATGGCCGGACACTGTGAAAGGCCCGGATGAGCTCGCCCCCGTAAATATTCACCAGTGAGGGTGATGGATATGGATCATGATTATGATCAAGTTTATGATGAGTATAACTCGAGTTGGGGATGCGCGACAGAGGGACAGTCCAATGGTTAGCTACCAGGACTTGTCGGGTTGGCTCTATGACCGACAGATGATATCATCAGCCACTAAGGATAGGCATTCATCATATGCATACTATATGAATTGTTTGAGATTGCCTATTTGACTGCATATTACTTGCTAATTGTCTAAATGCATTATTTGTTTCTATTTGTAAATCTCTTGTCTGATCTAACTGTGTTTGCTATATTTGCTCTAGGATTGCCTTCGGCTTTCCTCTATTATTATGTATTATATATGTGGAAGCTGTTACCATGCTGGGGACCTCTGGTTCTCACCCATGCGGATTTTGTGGTTTTCAGATGCAGGACGTGAGGTTTCTCGCTGAGGCATGCTAGAGACTTCTGGATTAGCGAAGATCCTTTGTTCTCGGGACTCCGTCTTGGTTTATATATTTTGTTTAGATACTTTTATCTCCACTAAATAATACAAACTGTGATGACTCCTCTTATAGGAGATTTTTGGAGAATAGGGTTCTGTATTTGTGTCCCTTTGGGTTTCCTTTGGGGTTTTCTTATTTTATTATATGTATATATATATATATATATATTGCTATGCTCGGACCAGTTATCTTCGCATCCGGATTTGAGTTTTGATATTTCCGTTTTTGACACTCTTTTGTATATATATAATCTCGCGTTAACTTATCCTTTGCTTGTTGCGTTATCGATCGGAGTGTTGCGCTTTCGAGTTGCGATTTTTGCTTACCCCTTTTTCTACAAAGGCTCCTAGTTATAATCCTTATTCACACTACTATACATACTAGATTTTTGTTTTAGATGTCGTAATACCTTGCCATCTCTGGATTATGACTTAAGCATAAGACTCTGTATGGTAGGGTGTTACATTATGGTATCAGAGCAGTTCGTTCCTGTAGAGCCTGAGGGACGGACTGACTATGTTTCTGTGCATTCTCTGTATGTGTGTTATGTGCTGTTAGTATATCTACTTGATATAATTGGCATAAACGTTCATGAGCATGCATTTGGGACTTTGAAGCACTAGACTTCCGATATTGAGACTGATCATCTTAATATCGATTGTTTGGTGTGTATAGGAACCAGATGGCGCCATGTGGACGCGGTAGAGGTCGTAGGAGCGGTCATACGAATGCTCGTGCGCCGGAGATTAACCCTAATGACCCGGTGAACTTTATGACTGCATTGGAGAACATGGCTGCTGCTATGCAAGCCACTGCTGAGGCTCTTGGTCAACAGATGAACAACCATGGTAATGACGGAGGTGGAGTTCAGGGTCTGATGACACTGGCAAACTTTTTGAAGGTTAATCCACCTAAGTTCAAGGGAACCACTAGCCCGACTGAGGCCGATACATGGTTTCAGGCCATGGAGCGAGCACTGCAAGCGCAGGTGGTACCTGAAGGGCAGCGTGTGGAGTTCGCTACCTATTTTCTCACTAGGGAAGCGTCGCATTGGTGGCAAGGAATCCGACGCCTCCTGCAGCAGGGTGATGCTTATATCACCTGGGATGTCTTCCAAGAGGAGTTCTATAAGAAGTACTTTCCGACTTCTGCCAGGACGGCCAAGGAGCTTGAATTGTTGCAGCTGAAGCAGGGTACTATGTCCGTATCTGAGTATACTGACAAGTTTGAGGAGCTGTTCAGATTCTCTCGTATGTGTCAAGGGACTCCGGTGGAATATGAGGAATGGAAGTGTGTTAAGTACGAAGGAGGACTCCGGAGTGATATTTTCGGTTCGGTGGGGCCAATGGAGATTAGGACTTTTTCTGAGTTGGTGAACAAGTGTAGGGTTGCTGAAGAGTGTGTGAAGAGGGCAGCCACTGAGAAAGGAAGTCACAAAGGATCATTTCAACAGAACCGAGGGAAGAGTTTTGCACCTAGAGGTCCGCCTTTCAAGAGGGAAGGTTCCTTTAAGAGGCCCAACAACAACTACTCCTAAGGGAAAAGGTTTGGAAAGCAGCCTCAGAATGATCAAGCTTGTACTAGGTGTGGGAGTCACCATCCGGGAGTACCATGTAAGGCCAGATGGGGTTTGTGCTACAATTGTGGAAAGGCGGGGCATAGAGCCGCAAGTTGTCCGGAGCAGTAGAAGCAAGGTGTTGGGAAAGCACAACAGACCGGTTGGGTGTTCACCACCTCAGCTAGGGGTGCAGAGGGATCCGAGACACTCATTCGAGGTAACTGTGAAATGGCTGGTCAAACTTTAAATGCTTTATTTGATTCAGGAGCATCGCATTCATTCATTGCATTTGAGAAAGCCCATGAGTTAGGATTGAAGATCGTAACCTTAGGTTATGACCTAAAAGTATATAATGCTACCCATGAAGCCATGGTAACTAGGCTAGGATGCCCGAAAGTTTTGTTTAGGTTCAAGCAGCGTGATTTTGTCCATAATTTAATCTGCTTACCGATGATCGGTCTTGATCTTATCTTGGGATTGGACTGGTTATCTGAGAACCATGTCCTGCTTGAGTGTTCTACAAAGTCGGTGTACTTTATGCTGGAAGATACAGAAGGGCTGGTTGTGGTGAATAATTATTACTTGAATTCGATAATGGTGAACTGTTCCGGAATCGAATGTCAGGGTATCCTGTTGTTAACCGCGGGTGTTTTGGGTGATGACCAAAGGTTGGATCAGATTCCAATAGTGTGTAAGTTTCCGGAAGTGTTTTCCGATGATATTGAGGAATTTCCACCTAATCGAGAGGTCGAGTTTGCTATTGAATTGGTGCCTGGGGTGGGACCAATCTCAAGTGCTCTTTATAGAATGTCACTGTTAGAGATGGCCGAGCTAAAGTCTCAGTTAGAGGAATTTTTGGGTAAGAACTTTATCTGACCAAATGTTTTCCCGTGGGTGCTCCAGTGTTACTGGTAAAGAAGAAAGATGGAAGTATGCGACTCTGTGTGGATTACAGGCAGCTGAATAAGGTCACCATAAAGAATAAGTACCCATTGCCGAGGATTGATGATCTCATGGATCGGTTACAAGGAGCTGGGGTTTTCTCCAAGATCGATTTGCGATCCGGTTATCACCAGATAAGGGTGAGGGGTGAGGATATCTCTAAGACCGCTTTCAGGACTCGTTATGGTCATTACGAGTACACTGTAATGTCCTTTGGGTTGACGAACACTCCTGCGGTATTCATGGTTTACATGAATAGAGTGTTCCGTCCGTTTCTGGATAAATTCGTTGTTGTCTTCATTGACGAGATACTAATTTACTCCAAGACTAAAGAAGAGCATGCAGAACACTTGAGGACCGTGTTGCAAATTCTAAAGGAGAAGAAACTCTATGCGAAACTGTCTAAGTGTGAGTTTTGGAAGGATGAGGTAAAGTTTTTGGGTCATGTGGTGAGTAAGAAGGGAATAGCCGTAGATCCAACTAAGGTGGAAGCTGTGATGGATTGGAGGCAACCAACCACAGTAACTGAGATAAGGAGTTTTCTGGGCTTAGCTGGCTATTATCGAAGGTTCATCAAAGGCTTTTCGCAATTAGCCTTGCCGTTGACAAAATTAACCCGCAAAGACACTCCGTTCGTTTGGACTCCTGAGTGTGAGGAAAGCTTTCAAGCATTGAAAAAAAAGTTGACCACTGCACCTGTGTTGGTGTTACCTGAGCCGAACGAACCATTTGAGGTGTACTGTGATGCCTCACTAAAGGGTCTAGGATGTGTGCTGATGCAGCATCATAAAGTGGTGGCGTATGCCACACGACAGTTGAGACCTCATGAAGTTAGTTACCCTACGCATGATTTGGAACTCGCTGCGGTCGTGTTTGCCTTGAAGGTGTGGAGGCATTATCTCTATGGGGTTAAGTTCCAAGTCTTCTCCGATCATAAGAGCTTGAAATATCTCTTTGATCAGAAAGAGCTTAATATGAGGCAAAGAAGGTAGATGGAATTATTGAAGGACTACGACTTTGAGTTGAATTACCATCCGGGAAAGGCAAATGTAGTGGCGGATGCGTTAAGTCGAAAGTCGTTATATGTGGCTTGGATGATGCTTCAAGAGGAGAAGTTGCTCAAGGGATTCGAGAGTCTAAAAATTGGTGCTCGAGAAGTATCTGGAACCTTGTGTTTGAGCCGATTAGAAATCTCGAGTGATTTTAAGTCCGAGCTCCTAAAGGCTCATGAAAATGATGAAGCGTTATGGAAGGTGTTACCGGCTATCGAGCAAGGAAAATAGTGGAGAGTGTCGGAAGAAAAAGATGGGTTATGGAGATTCAAGGGTAGGGTCATTGTGCCGGATGTTGGCACTTTGAGGCAAGATATCTTAAAGGAGGCACACAAAAGCGGATTCTCCATTCACCCGGGAAGTACTAAGATGTACCATGATTTAAAGGCGATGTTTTGGTGGCCAGGTATAAAGAATGATGTGGCGGAATATGTTTCAAAGTGCTTAACTTGTGAAAAGGTGAAGATTGAACATCAAAAACCTTCCAGGATGTTGCAACCTTTAGAGGTTCCGCAATGGAAGTGGGAAAGTATTACAATAGACTTTGTGTCAGGATTGCCAAGGACTAGGACTGGTTTTGATGCTATCTGGGCGATCGTGGACCGACTGACGAAATCAACTCACTTTTTACCCATTCGGATGACTTACACCCTTGAGGAACTAGCACGGTTGTACATAAAGGAGATTGTGAGACTTCATGGCGTACCGGCTACTATAATCTCTGATAGAGATCTTCGTTTCACTTCGAGGTTTTGGGGTACATTTCAGAAAGCTTTTGGAACCCGATTAAGCTTGAGTACAGCGTACCATCCTCAAACAGATGGTCAATCCGAGAGGACGATCCAAACACTAGAGGATATGTTGAGAGCTTGTGTTTTGGACCAACTGGTGAGTTGGGATCGGTATATGCCGTTAGTGGAGTTTTCATACAATAATAGTTACCATGCGAGCATCGGAATGGCTCCGTATGAGGCCTTGTATGGGAGGAAATGTCAATCTCCGCTATGTTGGTGTGAAGCTGGAGAGAAAGGCTTGTTGGGGCCGAAAATGATAGCTGAGACCACTGAACAAGTCAAGAAAATTCGAGATAGGATGCTTACGACGCAGAGTCGCCAGAAGAGTTACGCCGATCAGAGGCAGAAGCCCTTGGAATTTGAAGCAGGAGATTATGTTTTCCTGAAGGTTACTCCAACCACAGGAGTAGGTAGGGCGATTAAAGCGAAGAAGTTGAATCCTCGATACATTGGTCCATTTCAGATCCTGGAGAGGATTGGACCAGTAGCGTATCGGATGGCTCTACCACCTCATCTTTCGAACCTGCACGATGTGTTTCACGTGTCACAGCTTCGGAAGTACACTCCTGATGCTAGCCATGTATTAGAACCTGAGTCGGTTCAGTTAAGAGAAGATTTGACGCTTCCAGTAGCTCCAGTTAGAATTGACGATACTAGTATCAAACGATTGCGTGGAAAAGAGGTTTCATTAGTCAAAGTGGCTTGGAGTCGAGGCGGTGTTGAGGAACACACTTGGGAACTTGAGTCGGAGATGCGAACGGATTATCCGCACTTATTCTCAGGTAATTGAATTCGAATTTTGTGGGCAAAATTCCCAATTAGGTGGGTAGGATGTAAGACCCGGTTAATTAACGGCTAATTAACCCATAAATGAGAATTTATTCTAGAAAGCCAAAGATGTTATTTTTATGGCTAAATGTGATAGAGGAGAGTGAGACGAGAATTTCGTTACCAATTTTATAGAAATCGGACCAAGATTGGACCGAACGGACCAAACTGGGCCAACCGGACCCAAAGTGGGCCCTTGGCCCAACTAAACTAAACCAAAACCCTAGTTTTCAGCACTCTCTCTCCTCACAACACACAAACACACGCTGAAATGGTGGAGAGGAAGGGAAGAACACTCTCTCAAGTTCTCTCCTTTGGTTGATCTTCAAACCACCATAACTTTCGATCTAGAGCTCAGATCGCCGCACCGTTTACGGCCACACGTTTACCGCGGAGAGCCCTACAAACCCCATACAATCAATCTTAAGGTAAGCCACGTTTTTCTCATCGAAATTCCAGCCCTTGTTTTCGAGTTTCATGGATGAAATGTTGAGATTTTGGGCTCTTTGATGTTATAGGACCCAACTCTCTTGAAGGAGAAGGTTAATCTTGTCTCCTTGGACCTTGGGTGTGGTAAAATTCTTAACCCTAGTGTAATTTGTTGTTCTATGATGTTGGGTATTGAGATGTTGTGTATGGGTATGATGATTGTGGCTTAGGTTGTGTATATGTGAATATTGGAGCTTGATTGGTGATTTTGGAAAGCTTGGGAGAGGGTTTTGTGTGATAAAATCTATTCTTGGAGGTGTTGAGACCTTGAGAGCTTGTGGACAAGGGGTTTGAAAGTGCTCCGGTTGAGCTTGGGAAATCGGCTAAGGTATGGTCTCGGTTTCTCGTATCTAATATGTAATGTGGTAGGAAATACTTAGGCTAGAGGCCCTAAGATATGCATTGAATGGTTGATGTTGTTAAATGGTTGAGGTATATGATGTGATCATATATGTGATTATGAATATTGATGCCTTGATTGTGTGATATATGAGAAAATGCATGTTGTGATATATGCTTGATGAATGATTAAGGTTGAATTGGTGGGTGGTACGCTGTTGATGGTGAGTATGATGTTGATTATGTATAATGATGGTTAATTGGAAATGGTATTATTGGAAATTGGGATGAGGGAGGATGTATGACATGATATTGTGTTTGTCCTTTAGCCATTTGAATGAGAAGTGCTAAAAGGGTTGGATGGTGATTTTGGAAAATTTGGTAAAATGTCAATGTGTGAGTTGAGGATGGCTTGATGTTGATTTTGGTACATTTTGATTGATTTCAAAGAAAAGGGATGAAATTGGCATGTTTTGATTGATTTTGAAAAGAGTTGAAAGTGACTTGTTTTGAAAATGGCACTTTATGGTTTTGTATGAAAACATGGTTTTTGGGCATAATTTGACGGGACATAACTTGGACTACAGATCTCTGATTTATTCCAAATTTGTTTAGAAATGAAACTGGACCCGGGATGTCCATGTCGTTCGAAGAACGGGTGAAAAACGATTTAAAATGAGAAAGTTATGTCCGTCGGAAGATTGGGGGTTGAATTTGTAAATTCTGCAGCTTTTAACTTAGAAATTTTTTTAGTAGAATGACCCTCCGCGCGTAGGCGCACTTGGCGCGTACGCGTCGTTCTCCAAGAAAGCACCATCCACGCGTGTGCGTGGTGTGCGCGGGTGCGTCGATGCGCTGCACCAAATGCCTAGCTATTTTCCCGAGAGTTATGCCAGTTTTGTGCTGGGGCGCAAGAGCACCCACGCGTACGCGTGGTTGACGCTCGCGCGTCGTTTGGCTATTTTTTAACCCGCGCGTCCGCGCGTATGACGCTTGCGCATCAATGAGATTTTGTGGCCATCCACGTGTGCACGTGGAGTGCGCGTACGCGTGGCCCTGTTTTCATCCCAAAGTTGATTTTTGAGTTTTAAAAGCCAAATTTCATACTTCTAAGCCTCCGATCTCACCACTTATGTCTTAAATCATTATGATATGCCTAGCAATGAGGCAAGGGACTAGTAAATGTGGTAACTTGCGAGTGGAGCAAGGGAAAAATGAATGATCAATGAGGATCAAAGATGATTATGTGAGATACGGAGGATGGCGGTGAAAGTGCTTGTTGTGCCATGGGCCGAAGGGCCGTAATTGTTAATGAATTGGCTGGTTATGGATTTAACCGTGAGCCGGATGGCTAGATTATTGTCGTGTTACGGCGGAGCCATGATTATGGCTAAGTATAAATGCATATATGCTGTTGAATGAATTGTGAATGTTTGCACTTCCACCGTCGGAGATGAGGGTTTTCCTGGGAGGAAGCAGTGGCTAGCCACCACGTGCTCCAGGTTGAGACTCGAAGTTCTTTTGACCCTATGTCGTAAGTGTGGCCGGGCACCGTGAAAGGCCCGGATGAGCTCGACCCCGTAAATATTCACCAGTGAGGGTGATGAATATGGATCATGATTATGATCAAGTTTATGATGAGTATAACTCGAGTTGGGGATGCGCGACAGAGGGATAGTCCAATGGTTAGCTACCAGGACTTGTCGGATTGGCTCTATAACCGACAGATGATATCATCAACTACTAGGGACAGGCATTCATCATATGCATACTTTATGAATTGTTTGAGATTGCCTATTTGACTGCATATTAATTGCTAATTGTCTAAATGCTTTATTTGTTCCTATTTGTAAATCTCTTGTCTGATGTAACTGTGTTTGCTATATTATACTCTTGCTGGTGGTTGGGAGGTCTGAAGGAATTGGAAAGGGAAGTATTAGTTAGACTGAAGGATCTTTAGTCAGTTGCCATTTACGGTTTAGTTTGTTTATAAGCTTTGATATTATCTGGAGGAAGTTCTAGGATTACCTTTGGCTTTCCTCTATTATTATGTATTATATATGTGGAAGCTGTTACCATGCTGGGGACCTCTGGTTCTCACCCATGCAGATTTTGTGGTTTTCAGATGCAGGACGTGAGGTTTCTCGCTGAGGCATGCTGGAGACTTCTGGATTAGCGAAGATCCTTTGTTCTCGGGACTCCGTCTTGGTTTATATATCTTGTTTAGATACTTTTATCTCCACTAAATAATACAAACTGTGATGACTCCTCTTATAGGAGATTTTTGGAGAATAGGGTTCTGTATTTGTGTCCTTTTGGGTTTCCTTTGGAGTTTCCTTATTTTATTATATGTATATATATATTGCTATGCTCGGACCGGTTATCTTCGCATCCGGATTTGAGTTTTGATATTCCCGTTTTTGACACTCTTTTGTATATATATAATCTCGCGTTAACTTATCCTTTGCTCGTTGCGTTATCGATCGGAGTGTTGCGCTTTCGAGTTACGATTTTTGCTTACCCCTTTTTCTACAAAGGCTCCTAGTTATAATCCTTATTCACACTACTATACGTACTAGATTTTTGTTTTAGAGGTCGTAATACCTTGCCATCTCTGAATTATGACTTAAACATAAGACTCTGTATGGTAGGGTGTTACATTTAATATAAAAGGAATTATATCTTTTATTATTATAATATTTAAAAATTACGTATATATCCTTATTATATAATATTCATACTATTACTTTTATTACATTCAAAGATAAGTTTTACTATTTATATATACCAAAATTCTAATTTTAATTATACAAAATATCACATTTAATAAAATTATGTATATAATAATTTTAAATAATTTAAATTTTAATAATTATAAACTTTTATTTAATTATTTTTGTTAAAAATAATTTTTTAAAAAATAAAATCTTAATAAATATAATAATTTATAAATAATTAATTATTTAATTTTAAAAAAATTGAGATGTTACAAATATCACATTACAACAGTCTCAAATTGACATTCACTTATCAAATTTAAATTTAATTATTATAAAGTTACTAAACCCTACTTCTATAACATTCTGAATTTTTGAAAATTAAATAATTATCTATTTATGAGCTAAAATATTATATTGACATATAATTTTTAAAATAATTATTTTTAACAAAAATAATTAAATAAAATTCTATAATTATTGAAATTTAATTTAAATATTACTTATTCTATTAAATTTAAATTATTTATCAAAAAAATAATATAATAAGATAAAAATTAATTATTATTCGGTACAAACGGAAACGATTAAGGGAATAAAGTAAAAGAGATTGAAATAAAACATCTAATGCATACATACATATATAATAATGACACATGTTTTGATTATTTTATTATTCTTTTGAGACCTAATAACATCTTAATGCCACAAATCTTCAAGTTTCACCATTATCCTTTACTCATCTTTATTTTTCTTCCTTCATCACCGAACTGCACTTGGAAAAGAAACAAAGAGAAACCGAGACTGTGGGTGAGAAAAACCGTAGAATCTCTTATCTTTTAGCTTTGATTTCTTGAGATTCGTAACTCTAATTAAAAATTTAATCCAGTAAAAGTGTTCGTATTCTCCTCTTTTACATATTGGCGTTACTTTTGTCCGGTAGAAGTTGACAGTGACGTAGCCTCTCTTTCTCTTGAGTTCGGCCAATTGGAGTTCTAGGAGGCACAGACGACTTCTGACGTTTTCTTCTTCAGCAGCTCGGTCAGAAAACTTCTTTAAATTTTTGTTCATTCTGATTTTGTACGAAGATAGAAAATTTCATGTTGAAATTAACTGTTTTAATTTATGAATGCCATGGAGTCTAGTGAATATTTACAAATAATTTATGATTGTTTGGAATGACTGAATGATAAGTTTGAATTGCACTTGTGACTGAATGTGATGAATATGTATTTGATTTCTTGATTGTTTAGGAATGCTAAGAATTCTGATTATTGAATTAGAAAGTCGGTTTGATTTGTTGGTATTGAACTGAGATTTGAAAATAATTTCTGATTTTGGAAATATTTGAAAAGAGGTTGAGAATTGTTCAATTGGGACCCGAAAAGAGTGGCAAAGTCCAAGTTTTAGGGGAGATGCTGTCGAAATTTTATTATGAAACTTAAGACTTTATTTGAAATATTTAGAAAAATGTTGGACTTAAGAAATTTTATTATTTGGCTTTTGATTTATTAAGAAAAGATTTACGTTTGGGTTTGATTTATTAAGAAAGACTTTATGTTTTGAGTTTGATTGTCGTCCTCTCTAAAGTCTCGAGACCCTGCCGTGAGATTTATTTAATAAATGATTCTTTTAAAGATTTTTAAATCTGAAATGGTTTTGAAGTTGGGTTGGAAAAATCATGGTTAAAAAAGAACTTGTTTTTGTATGAAAGAAGAACTTGTTGTAAGTAAAGTGGTTTCAGAGGTTTGGAAAGGTTATAAAGAGAGGTGTTGGTTTTAAATAAAAATGACTTAAATCTGGTTTATTAAGTAAAGGAACCTCTGCCATAGAAGAGTAGAGAGCAGTGACTGAAAAGATATTGAGTGTTGTTGGGCCTTAGTGCCAAGTGTCTAGTGAGGACGGCGATACGTAACGCTCACTTGACACAATAGAGACGACTCAGTGAGGACGGTGATACGTAACGCTCACTAGAGGCCGTGAGCTTTATGTGTGAATGATTGTGCGGGGATGCCCGTGTGTATGGAACGGCTTTTAGGAGGAAGTGGCACATGCTTCAACTGGAGAATCAGCGCCTGCAAGTACTTGCAGAGGTCATGTTCGGCATACTTCAGCTGGAGAATCAGTGTCTGCAAGAAGTAGAAACTTGCAGAGGTTATGCCGCTCGAATACCTTATCTGACTTGCGAGTCAGATTGCGTCGGGTGCGGGTCGAAACCGACAAATGAGCTCATTACCTGCGATAGGACTAGACATGCATCATCATTGTTTGCACATTTGTATTTGATAGTGTTTGCTTATCTTGTCTCTCTTTGATTGTGCTGTTTGTCTTATTGCTGTTTGTTTGTGTGTTGATCTGTTTCCTGTGCTATTAGTTTGTGTATTGAGGTGACTGAGAACTGAGGTTGTGATTGAGATTTGTCTTAAGTCCGAAAATTTAAAGAAGGTACTTAATTATATAAAGTAATAGTATAAAGTATTTTCAAAAGGTTTGATAAAAATATAGTTTTATTGAGTAAAGTTAATTATTTGCATTTTATTTCATTACTCTTACGGCATTCCCATTCCCTATTGAGAACGCGTGATTTGTTCTCACCCCAAAATCTTTCACCCTTTCAGTGACACAGGTTCGAAGACTCATTTGAAGCTGCGAGTGATTATTAGTCTTATTTGAGTTAAGTTTATGTGTTGAGTCGCTTTCCTGGAATTCCCTCGCTTTTGTTAGTTAAGATTTTATTATACAGAGGGATAGGAGTTGTATCTGAGTTTCATTTGAATTCTTTCGTATGATATTTATTATTCTTACTAACTATGTGACTAGTATTGCTTGGAGATATTTGATATATGATTTTAATTAATAGAAAACAAAACTTTTCGGCTTTTTCTTAAAAATTGAAACGCGAAATCGAACTAAAGGCTCAGTATTAAATAGTAAATACGGAAAATAGGCCAGTAACGCCTCACTTTTGGTACGATCATGACATGCTAAAAGTTAGGATGTTACATTATGGTATTAGAGCAGTTCATTCCCGTTAGTGCCTTGGGAATGGACTAACTATACTTTACTGCATGCTCTGAGTGTCTGTCATGCAGTAGGACTTGTCCTAATGTCAAGAGTTTGAGTCTCAAATGCATGATTGTCTGTTGATTAATGCTGTTAGTCGACTGTTGCATCTCTCATGGTATTAGATCTGGCCAACTTGATTTGTGCATACAGAAACACTAATGGATTGTCATAGACGAAATAGAATTAATAGGTGATGCGAATTATGGGTTTTGGAAACGTTAGAAGTTGCATCTCGGGGTTGCTCGGTCACGTATCTTGTTCTTCCATGGTTTATCTTGAAGTTTTGTTTGGGGTTTCTTTCTAGAAAAGTGAACTAATTATTCCCCAATCTTGTTCCTTATTCATATGTTATTTTTATTTGATCTTAACTGCATACGTTTACTTGAATTCCCTGAGATATTTGCTTTTCTTAAGATGCGGTTTGGTTTTTTTTCTTCATGTCTTGCATCTTATGTATATCTCATTTCGATTGAATTTGGTTCTTTTGAAGTTCTTGTTTCGAACCTTACATTCTGAATTATTCCCTGCCTAATAATGTTCTTAAACATTCTCTTGAATTTTTGTGAACCCTGTCCATAAATTTTGTTCTTCTCTTCCTAAGTTTGATATCTTTTTTAAGTAACTCAAGCTTGTTTTAGAGTAACATGCGATTCCTTGGATATCTGTCTTGTGTTGTTTAAACTCCTTTTCTTGGCTCATGTATTCTCTGATGTAATTTTGGACTTATTGATGCATCAAAGAGAAATGTAGAAATCTTTGTGAACATTGTCCTTGTTGCTTGTCCTTTCTCTGAGGTCTTCTATCCTTTTGAGTGACTTGAGACTTGTTTTGGTGACATGTGCAATCGTTAGATATAGCAAGCGATATGTTAGTTCTTTAGGATACGTTGTGCGGACGCAGAAGGTGGAGTTTGTAAGTGTGCGACATCACAGGATGTTGAGGAGCTTGATTCTTGCGAAGGAGTTTGGTTGATGTTAGACTTGTGCCTGTTAGTGGGTTGCGGAGTGTTTGATAAGGTTGAGAATTCGCGGAGAATCTGTTTAATATGGTATGGTTGGGAATGGTGAAGTTACGTCATGTTGAAATTTAGGTAGCTGAAGCTCTAGAGTTGGTATGAGTTCAGTGTACAAATGATATACCCGTCGTTCTAATACCAGCCTGCCTTGTAATCTTTTTGCATCGAGTCTATCTTGTATCTTCTGCTTTGCGCCAGACTTTTTCCCTATATTTTTAAGCCATAAAAATATCCTGGATTTGAAAACTATATATATATATGTTGAGACCTTAAAGTTTCTTCCTTATATGTTACGTCTTATATATGCTAACATATTTTGCTTTTATTCCTAATGTGTTCAAAAGTAAAGCTAGTTTGAACTTCTTCTTTTTTATATCAATTTTTGAAGGCAAAAATTTTTGTAAAGTAGGTGGGATATAACACCCCGAGTTTTTGAAAATTAAATAATTATCTATTTATGAGCTAAAATATTATATTGAGATATAATTTTTAAAATAACTATTTTTAACAAAAATAATTAAATAAAATTCTATAATTATTGAAGTTTAATTTAATTATTACTTATTCTATTAAATTTAAATTATTTATCAAAAAATAATATAATAAGATAAAAATTAAATTTTATTATTATTATTATTATTATTATTATTATTATTATTATTATTATTATAATAAGATAAAAATTAAATTTATCTATGCAACAAACGGAAACCATTAAGGGAATAAAGTAAAAGAGATTGAAATAAAACATCTAATGCATATATACATATATAATAATGACACATGTTTTGATTACTTTATTATTCTTTTGACACCTAATAACACCTTAATGCCACAAATCTTCAAGTTTTACCATTATCCTTTACTCATTTTTATTAGTGAAGTGTCCCGTGCGATGTACGTGTATGATAATTTTAATGAAAAATAAAGTTATAATTAAATCATGGACATCTTATGATAAAAGTATCTCTGTTAAATAATAAGCAAAATATATTTTAATTGTAATAATATAATGAACATATTATCAAAAAGATTTAGGATGGCTAATTTTATAATCATGTATAAAATAATAACTTGATAGACGACGGAAAAGTTGTGATTATTATATATTGACAACAAAATTTTGGAATTATACACGGTCACTAGGTTCTTAAATACTTCTTTATAAACAACATTGATGGTATTATCTTTTGTCTTGAATGAATTATTATCAATTAATACCCTTAAACCGGATTTTGATTTTACCCTTGATAGAGCAACATAAAGTTGACCGTGGGTAAAAACAGGTTTCGGCAAGTACAATCCCACAGTTGTTAAAGTTTGACCCTGAGACTTGTTAATAGTCATAGAAAATGAAACAGCTAATGGAAATTGCCTCCTTTAAAACCTAAAAGGAATAGTAGCATTGTTGGGTATCATGTTGATCCGTGGTATCAAAACCACTTGACCTGCTTTATCTCCTGTTAATGTGATACATTCAATAATATGATTACCTAACATGCGTACCTGTAATCTTGTGCCATTGTATAGCCCATTTGATTGATCAATGTTTCGTAGTAACATTACTGGTACACCTTCTTTAAGAGTCAACACGTGAGGAGGCAAGCCTGAATAATTTATAGAATTGAAAACATCTGAAGTGATTGTATCTAATTCAGATTCCATGTTACTTTTCTCTACGCACAATGAATTAGAGCTAAGGTAGGTCTTCTCCTCTCTAATTTAGGTATGTTAACTTCGCTTTCTTCATCAGTAGAATCACCTGCCAAACCATCACCAATAGTCAATAGCCACTCAGCAAATTGTGAAATCTGTCTTAGTTGAGTGTGGTTAGCTCCAACAGTAAGCCGCATGTTGGTTTTAGCTTCAAAACTGTGTAGAATTCCCAGAGATATGATGAATTTATCGAAGACTGCACAATATCTTGACGTGAGCCCATCGGTATGATTGGAAGAATCCGCCTAAAATCACTGCCTAACAAAATAACCTTGCCACCAAAAGGCAGATCTGGATTATAACATTTCTCATACCTCAGAATATCCCGCAAGCATTTGTCCAATGCTTCATCCCAACTTGGCTAACGAAGTACGTTGCTTGATACAACACACAGAGTCTTCATTTAGATCAAGTGGTATCTTAAATCTTAAATGAGTCGTATGACTATTGGGGAGTAATAAGGATGCAGTTCCACTGGATGCCACATTTAGAATAATTTCACCTCTACTCCGTTTAGCAGCTGATAGTGTCCTGTAGAGGTACGTCTTTCCAGTACCACTATATCCATATACAAAAAAAAAGCCTCCAACATCATCATTTACAGCACTAAGGACCTTATCAAATGTTTCATGCTGCTCCAAATTCATGGTGGGTAAATTATTCTCCAACTCCTCCTTAAGTAGGGATAAATCAAAGTTCATCTCATCCATTATTAGAGGATCATCTATGCCATCTAGAGCATAGATAGTTGAGAGAGGCATCTGATCATACTCCTTAACCGATCTACCATTAGCTTGTAATTTTTCCTCAATCTTGGAAAGAGTTAGATTAAGAATTTGCTCTTCAGAAAGTTGTAACTCTGTAGTACATACAACAACTATTGTTAGTATGGTGCTATGTATATACATAATAAAAGAATATAATTAAATATACAACCTTCACAATGCATAGCCTTTCTATGAGAATAAAGGATGTCTTCAGATAATACATGATAACAATGTTCCCAAACCTTTATAGGACTCGAGATGTTGTTTGATAGTAAAAGAACAACAAATAGATCTCGAATGTATCTTGCAGAAGCCCACGTGCTTGCTTCCAACATAGCGTCAATAAATTCTTTATCATCTTGCAACAAACCTAAAGCATAACACGCTTCCTTGAATGTTGAATACACAACACCATCTACCGTTCGAAGATGGATGAAACTCATGCACCCTTTCTGAATGTGCAGAAGAAGTCTGAGGTAATAGTCTTCTCCATTGCCACGCGGCACATGGGTCAACCTACCAATTGAAAACCCTTGCTTCCTTGGCATCCACATTGATATGTCCTCTTTCCATACAAATTTCTTAGAGAATTAGCTGTATGTAAGAGACCGGCCAAAAGTAAACAATTGATTAGTGAGCATCCATGCTAACAACTTGGTGAGCTTGCCATCCACCCTTTCTATGACATCAATGATGTTTTCATGATCTCTAAAGACAACTGGATATTCATTGGGTAAATGAAAAAGTAGTCTAATTACCGAAGGCTCTTTTTGTTGTATGTCATACCCAAATACCCTCCAAGCAGCCTCACAGGCAGATATGTACCTACAGTCATAATAATTACGTATCTCATCAACAACTTGTTGGCAATCACCATCACCTGTTGATTGATAAAAAGCAGCTGTGACCCTATCGTTGCCTTTGTGAACATACTTGAATAGATATTTTATTGCAGATGTCTGACATGTATGCTCGACATTAATGTGACAACCATACGTTAACAGCAGTGATGGATTGTAGGGTACAATGAAAGAATTGTCAAGAACTATGTTCTTTTTTAAAATTGTGCACCAATTGTCAAGCCTTTTATACTTTGGGAACCCAGCTTCATCAATGATAGTCGTTCTTCGAAATTGTTTTGGGTAGAATTTAGAGCAACGACCATTGATTATGCAAGGACTGTTCTCTTATTATGACGACCACATGGTCCATGAACCATGAACTTCTCTACTGCTGCATAGAGCTTAGGTCTATGTAACTTATCTGGTATCTCAGCATAGATCATGTTGTCAATGTCATTTGGAGATTTAGGTGTGTGTTTGGGATCCACGAACAACAGAATATGAGCATGTGGTAAGCCGCATTTCTGAAATTCTACAATACATACATCTACAAAAAATTGGACAATGCGTTAAAGATATTAGATGAAATCTAGTTAAATAAAGAATAATGTATTATCACATGCAGTTATCTGGCCAAAGAATCTCCCGTGCTTAAAGTCCATAATAAGCTCATTCAACTTTATGTGAAAGATCCTAGACACTATGTCGGGTCAATCTTCAGCTTTAAGACCTATGTCCTTTAATAGACGTTTAATCTCATCCCATTCAGGATTGCATGTTATTGTGATAAAATAACTTGGGTATCCTGCATATTTGAAAATTGCAAAAGCATCTTTATAATTATTAAACATATATCTTGGACCACCGGTGAAACTACTTGAAAGGATTATACGTTGACCAGTAGCCACATCATTTGCTTCACCTCTAACCAATGACTCACGTAGAGAGCTGTACTTATCAACCCTCAATTTAGGCTGGTTGTTTTGTATGAAGCTAAGACATTCAGACTCTATCATAGTGTAAGCATCCACCAAGAACTGCTGAAATAATCTTCTAGAATAAAATAAAATGGGAGAATCTTCAAATCTCATCTGAATTTGATATGAGAAGAAATCTCTCATGCTTATATTCTTTTTCTTATGTGAAGATGTACTTCCATGGCGTACAGAAGTTTCAATTCCTGGTCTAAAACCATCTTCTCTATACGAGAATAATAAGGGATACTGAAGGGGCAAGTACAATGGGTGAAGAACGTCAATCCTTTATAACTTCTTGGAAGTGGTTTCGATGATTATATCTCTGTCTAAAATAGATTCATCAATGTCTCTAACAATTAGAATAGCAACCTCTGAAGCAGTTGGTAAATTATATAGTCTTCCATCCTTAACCCTATTACGAATAAGCTTCATCTTAATATCCGGACTATTCTCATTCTTGAACCTTTCTCTAGCATAACGAAATCTTCTCGCCAGTTGATTATGGTTATCCAACATTTCCTTTAGGTCGTGGACAATTTGTCTTTCAATAGCGTTTGATGAATCAACGGAACTGGTATAAAGTTAATGAAAATAAATTAAATCTTATTTTTAAAAGAATTGAGAAATAATATTTCATCAACGTAAAAAAATTACAGAGTATTATATACCTCACAGAAAATATTCGATTTTCGATTTAATTCTATGTATCATAAATATAAAGCTGGGCAAATTTGGGCCTATTATTTTCAACTGGAAGTAAATTACCGATTGAATGGTAATTTTGACCGCTGATTGAAAATGTAGGTGGAGTTGAGCCATTATTGACGCTACGATTAATTTTTCCAGCTATCGACGTGAAAGCAAACATTGAATTAAACTTACGTATGTGTCTCCAAAAGTATCTTCCTTTTTCATTATCATTACAATGCAACTCTTCGAGACGGATAAGAACTTCTTTAAGATTTGGGAGCTCAACCTTTCCGTCCATGCAACATAATCCAAACTATGCAATTTTGTTTCTCACTTTTTGAGAGTCTCTCACCTTCTCACATTGCTGCTTTACAATAAACACAATTATAAATTGGATCACCAGCATCCCAAGTATCTGCATATGTATCAATTTTAAGATTGTGTAATAATAAAATATTAATAATATAATTTCATAAATTAAATAAAAAAATTACATGAGTTACCTTCTTCAACTGAAGGAGTAAATGATGTACCACATACATTATGCTCTACGTCTGAAAATTATTTTTTATATAAATTAAACAAAACCATACAGATAAATTTTATGTATAAAATTTTTGTTGTTGTAATAAGTGATATAATAATAACTTTATTGTTATATGAATTATCACGATCAATGATATTATTATTCTCTAATACAATATCGTCAAATCCATCTATAAGGCATTTATGCAGAATTGGATTTAATATTAAATAAATAGCGCATATTAATATTTATTACACATAAATAAAATAATACCTTCATGATCTTGATTATCTTCTAGAATTTCTGAATCACATTGATGGTTAACTGAATTGGTAATCTACCTGTTACGTTGGACTATAGATTGGGGTCTAACATTTAAACTAAAAAAGAAATTCTTAAACTAATAATTTGACGTCTTCATAAAAAAAATTTAAACTAAACATTATAATAATTAAGTATCTAAACTAATAGTTCCATTAAAAAATAGGTTAATAATAATTAGGTACAAAGACTGCGGTATAACATTAAAACTAAAAAAAATAATCTTAAACGTCTAATTTGAGTTGTTCATAAAAAAATTTGAGCTAAATATCATAATAATTAAGTATATAAAATAATAATTTCATTATAGATTAATTTAATAATAATAACGTACTTACCATTAAGGTGAATTCGATCTGCCACTACTTGTGATATTTGGAGAAAACTTCGTTATATAACAACTCGAGAAAGGTTGATCACCCATGCAATTCGTTTGATGATATGAGTTCTCTTTCCCAGTTGTTTTGATTCTAGACTGAATGGAGAAATGTGAAGAACAATTCACTGATAACATAAACATTAGTTAATGGCCAATTGATTCTGTGGACATAAAAATTAACACAGTGTTTTGTTCCAAAAAAAATTATATTTATTATTAAGAAGATAGAAAATTAACAGTATTTTAATTAAATATTTACATACCAATCGAATTATTTAATAGTGGCTGACGTAAATCATTGCTGCTATGCAATATTTTTTTGAGTTGAGTTATTTTTCTCATGTGGCCCATCATGTACGTTATCAATAAAGACATGAGACTAAGTAGTAGAAGAATCCATAACATTTTCTTCGGTTGAGTTTGAAGAATAATTCCTTAGAGATGTTGCTGGTCTTTTGAGAGGGAGAAATGGATAGTGGACGATAGCTGAATTATTTTTTTAACAATATTCAATAACACAAGAATACATAGCAAATTTGAAAATCAATATATTAAAATACTTTGTAGTTGTCAAACTAACCAGTACTCACCCCAGTCTCGAAACTTCTTTGATTTCTCTCTCTAATTTTCTGCTTCATGATTAATCTTCTCCTTAGCCTAGCTAACTTTGGGCTAATTTGGTAATCGATGGAGTCCATTCAAGATTGAATTGCTTAAAGAAAAATTGTTGCAACTAATTTAAAACTACGAATGAATAGTAAGAAAATAAGGTAAGTATATATTTCTCTAAAATTGATAAATTATAATTGGTAATTGGTAATATATATAAATATATGTGCAAGTGATTAACAGTGTTATTGAACGAATTCTTATAACAATAAATTGAAATAAAATAGGAAAATATTACATTTTATGACGGAGGAACGAAAAAGTGGTAAAGAAATGAAAGTTTAATAATGTAAAGTATAAAAAAAGTTTAGCAAGTCAATTAATCAATTAAAAGGCATGAATTTGAGGACTACACATAATACATACGTATGTTGGAAAGTTCATCATAAAAAGTCATAAAAAATGACTATAATAATTGAATTGATAGTGTGTGGTTCAATCACATTGAACTATGCATGAGTGAATAAATAATTATTTAAAGTTACTTGTTAACTATAATTATTTTGAGATGGCTTAATAAATATAACGTAGGTTAAATTCTGTACGAAGAAAATAAAAATCTTAAGCCAATTTAGTATTATATTATTTTTAGATATTTCCTTCATTAAAATATCAAGTAATTAGGGAAGAGACTTAGAAAATTTTAGTAATAGGGACAAAAATAACTTGGCTTAAAAAATTAACATCAACGTATTTAGATTAAGAGATCTAAAATTATTGAGTCAAAATTTAATTACTTTAATTAACACATCAAAATGCATATTAATTAAAAAATATTTTTTATCATTTATGAATTTTAGCAATGTTACATAATATGTTTATTATTAATATTAATATCTTTTCAAATATCATTTGTATCCATCAACTCATATTTTATTTATTATTTTTTATATAATACAAAAAAAATTATAGCATAATATATAGTTAAAGAATCTATAAAAAGTATAGGATTAAGGAAAGAAACACAAAAAAAAAAATTGCAAGAACGACAAAAATTCAAAACAAAAAACCATTATTATTTAGATATACTTATAGCTAGTTTCTCTTTTTCTATCAATCAATTATTCAAATATTTTTTGTCATTTAATTGTAGATTTAATAATTTAATATTTGTGGAAGAATTTTTTTTAATCAAATATTTATTATATGTAAAATCGGAATCAAATAAAATAAAATAATAAAAAGATAAACAATATATAATCTATGTTATCTAAATTAAATTTCAAACAAAATATTAAATATTAATAGTTTCAATTTTTATCCGAGTAATTTTTCATGTTGAATTCTACCCAATTCTCTATAAATTAAAAGGTAAGTTATCCTTGTGACATGTCTTACTTATTAAATGAAATGAAATAAAAGGGTTTAGTATGGTTAAATTTAACCTTTAATCTAACTTAAGTTTTGTTAATCTAATCAATTAATCATGATGTAACTTTTTTTTTACAAATTATAAAAATTATTAAAAAAGTTTAAATTTTAAATACTTTTATTTTTTTCATAATATATTTTTATTAATTAATTTCAATCATAAAATAAAAAAAATCTCAAAATAAAAAAAGAATAAATAAAAAAAATTCAAGCAACACCAAAATTTTAAAATTCTAAAACTGTTATGTATCTTGGTTTCTTAACTTTTTTTAAAAAATCTTCTTCATTACTGTTATTAACTAATTATATTTATTTATTATCGATCATTTACATTGATTTGAAAGCCAAATATGTAAAAAATTTGATTATTTTGAAATGTTTTCAATAGATCTAATTTAATTGTAAAGAGGAATAAAGAAGATTTTTGAAAGCATAAGGAAAGTTAGAGAAAATTATTAAGAAAGTGTTTTGAAAATTTTAAATTTTGTGTTTCTTTGATTTTTGTATTTGTTTTTTTTTTAGATTTTTTATTTTGTGATTGAAATTAATTAATAGATGTGTGATTTATTCTTTTAAAAAAAAATTTATAAAGGGTCACAGCCTCTAGTGATTTTTATAATTTGTAAAAAAGGATATATTATAATGAGTTGATTAGGTTAACCTAATTTAGGTTAAATTAATAATTTAACTATGATTAGTGAACTTATTTTATCCAAAAATAATAAGATATGCCATAAAGGAATAAATTAGCCTTTATTTAGAGAGAGTTAGATAGAACATATATTTTTGAATACATACATTACAAAAAATAAAATAGGGGCAAATATATTATTTTAAAGTGGACATTTTATACTTATGTATATACTTACCGTGTGTTTTTTAAAATTTAATAGGGGAAACTGTCTCCACACAAATGCAAGTAAATCCATTCCGGCAAGCAGGGGCGAAGCTAGACAATATTTATCAGGAGGGCCAATATTCTTTTTAGCTTTTTATTTTAACAAAAAAAATTAAAAGTAACTCTATATATAATTTTAATTAAAAATAACAACTAAAACTTAAAATTTACTTTTTATAAGATATCTAAACATATTGTATATTAAAATAATTAAACACAAATATCTTAAAACTAATTTCAAATATTGTAAATATAAGTTGTTACATACTTGTTTTTAGAATCTTCAAATACTATTCAATTCTTTTTTAGACGTTTCCTGCAAAATTATTAAAAAAATATATTATGCTTCAACCTTTATGTAAATAATTTAAATCACAACCATAACTTATGCAATAAAAAAATTAGTAACAATATTATTAGAACTAAAATAAATTAAAATTTACAACTTACATAGACAATTGAGCTCGACGTTTTTTCCTTGATTCAAAGTTATCTATTATTGAATCTGTACTGAAAGTAGCTGCAATTTCTCTCAATGTAAATGACTAAATTATCTGCAAAAAATTCGTCTGCCATTTTATTCCGAAGTCTTATTTTAACAATTTTCATTGCCGAGAAAACTCTTTCTGTTGTTGCTGTAGATACTGGAAGAGTCAAGACATTACGAATCAGTCTATCAACCAAATGATAAGTTCTTGATTTTCCTGTTTCCTTCAATCTTTGACATAACTCAGAAAGTGTCCCAACATCTTTTAGATGATTCGGTATATCAAATGCATAATGTTGCAATTGAGCATTCAAGAGAATCATTTCATGATCAGAAAAATATGAAGGATAAAACTTTTCAGTTAACTTGCATATATTCTGAATATTAAACAACTTAAAATTGTCTTTAGGGTCCAAAGCAGTACTTAAAGTCAAAAGCCCCATGGTTTCCTCATTGAATCTACTATTTAACTCTTGAATTTGAGAGTCAATTGCTGCCAAAAACACATCAACTCGATAATGATGCTCGATTGTTATCTTTGGTTGACGAGATCGACCTCTTCCAACCGTGTATTGTGTACTCATATCACGGATGTCAATTTCATGTTTCTCACAAAACTTCTTAACAATCTCAAGTAAATTGCACCAACCATTATCCCTCAATTTTTGAAGAAGTAGTGGAAACAACATGCATTGCATTCAAAATATCTTGAGATTTTTGTTGTAATGCTTGGCACAAAATATTAGTAATCCCCATAATTTTCTTCATCAAATGTAACGAAAAAATAAATTCAAACGAGGATAGCACTTTGTTGACACCATAAGCCTCACCTCTTTGAGCAGAAGTCGTACCATCATCAATAATGTTATTAAGAACGGTTTGAGTAGCTGCAAACATTCTTATCAAGCTACAAACAGAATGAAAGTGAGAACTCCATCTTGTATCTCCAGCTCTTTGTAAAGTGCCCATTTGATTTACACCTTGACCTGTTTTTAGCTCATCATTGGCAATCAATTTTGCATTTTCAATTTCTTGATCTTCTTGTAGTTGATTATGTCGTTTGCAAGATGCACTAACAATATTGACAATAGCAATCAATTGTGTGAAAAACTCATGAATTTGAAGTACTTCCCTTGAAGCAGCCACTAGTGCTAACTGCAATCTATGAGCAAAACAATGGACATAATATGCTTGTCGGCAATCATTGAGAAATAAAGCTTGTAAACCATTCCATTCCCCTCTCATATTGCTAGCACCATCATACCCCTAACCTCGAATATTTTCAATTTGGAGATTATAAATAGAAAGCACAGACAGCAACTCTTTTTTCAAAGTCAAGGCACTAGTATCACTAACATGTACAAGATCAAAGAAGCGTTCACGAACAAAACCATCCACATCAACAAATCTCAAAACAATAGCCATTTGCTCTTTTTTAAATTCATCACGAGCTTCATCAATGATAATACAAAATTTGGCATCTCTAATATCCTTTCTAATTGAGTTTCTTACCATTGTAGTAAGAACATATAGAATTTCTTTCTGAACATCACTTGAAGTATATTTAGCAAATCTAGGAGCATTTTCCAAAACAAGCTTCTGAACACTACTATTATAAGAACCCAAAAACTTTAACAATTCAATAAATTTACCTCGATTATCTGAACTCAAGCTTTCATCATGGCCTCTATAAGCGCAACCTTGAAAAGTCAACCATCTAATACAATCAATAGATACTCCAAGTCTACGTCGATGATTCTCAATTTTCTCTGATGTTTTTCGTTTCATAAGTGTATCAACATGTTGTGATTGCTTCATCAAATCATCACATGATTTCGTTGCCCTATGATAGAACGAATTGGGGCCTTTGCCAATGTGATTCAAAAGAGGACAATCTTTTCCACTATTTACCTTCTTCCAATTCCTGAAGCCGTTTTCAATGAAAGCATTTGAACCTGTATTGATTGAAGATTCCATAGCAAATAGGTAGCATGGTAAACAATATACAACATCATCTTCAATAGAATACTCTAACCATGAAGGATATAATTCAAACCAAGAAACTTCCAAATCATTGGTCGAATTCCTGGATCTCTTATCAAATGACATACTTCCATTTGTTCAGGATTAAGTCGTGGACGCTTTGACTTTGAACTATCTTGTTGAGGAGCTAAAGTGTTCATGTTTGATGCCTCAAGTATTGAAGAGGTTGGTGTTGATGTAACAACATTAGAAACATTTTCACTCTTCTGGCTAGTCTTTTTGAAAAAAGTATCTATTATTTTCATCTTGCTCATGATTCAACTAAATTCCTACAATTAAGAATTTACATAGATAATAAAATAAACATTATGCAACTTAACCAAACTCAATTTATTTTATTTTTTGCAAATCAATAATATCACTGTCACAAACAATTAATAATGAGAAAAAAAATTAAAAACAATACAAGGATAACATTATAATTACATAATTCAAAAACCTAAATTATTATTACAATATTATAAACTAGATAAATAAATAAATAAATATACAAATTATTCATAAAAACAAATAAAATAAATAACTTACAAAAGAAAGAAGAATGAAAGATGATAATGGAAGACCAAAGACTACTTGCTATCTTCTAAGTTGTAATGATAATGGAAATATGGAGTGATGTTTTATTTTCTAATTGAAAGAAGAGGGAAGAATGGAAAAAGTGATTTGTTGACTTTTTGTTATTACCTTTTCAGATTCTTCACTTTTAATATGGATTGGGGCTTTTTTTAATTAAGTATATGACCCACTATTCATAGCCCAAATAACACACTACTTTCTAAACCATTTTTTGAATAGAATTATGTACAGCACATATTTTTCAAAGGGGGGAGGCCTACTTTTTTTTAGAGGGGCCACTCTTTAATTTTTTATTATTCTTGTAAACAATTTTTGGGGGGGGGGGCACTGCCTCCCCTACAATCTAAGAAGCTTCGCCCCTACCGGAAAGTAATAAGTAAACTATACTAAAAAAAATGGTTGGAATCTTATCAATGAAAACACAAATAAAAAATTTTGTATACTCTAAAATTTTCCCACATTTGTTGTGACATTGTCTTCATTATCTTATCGATATGGGTAATTTTAAGTGAAATACTGTCAAATACCATGGGTTCCATGAAGTTATCAAAATTTAGTAGTAGATGACAAAGAAATAAAATGTAACAGAAGATGAATCAAATAGTAACATAGGCAAAGTAACTTGATGAACCACTTAATACAAACACTAATAAGAACTTGACCTGTTTCTCCTAGTGGCTGATGAATATGAGTGATCTTCAATGACATGGTTCAATAAGTTACTTAACAAAAGAGGAGTGGAATATAAAGAAAGTTCAGCTAATAAACTAATTAACATTTATACTAACCAGCCAAATTCAACATTTCTGTAACACCCTAACTACCAAAGCTCACGCTTCCGGCTGCGCGACTCTAATAGCTCGAACATTACGATGACACTTATATTATTTAATACTAAAATATGAGCATGTTTAAAACTTTAAACCGCAATACCGCTCCCAAAGATGCTTTCGTTCGGTAACGTACATCCATAAATACCATTCAACTTACAACAACCCATAAAGAGTACATCCATATATATACATAGATATATATAAATAATATTACAAACATAATCCAATACAATTCCTATCCCTCTTACAGATTATAACAAGATAAAGGCGATGGTACGGTAAACCATAACTAAAACAATACAGAGCATCACAACAACAATTAAATAAGCTCTTCGTAACTTCTGCGCCCATATCCTGAAAGGGGAAAAATGTAGGGGGGTGAGAACATCATCCTCGAAAGGGTTCTCAGTAGAGGGTTTTTGGGAATTACTGTAATAGGATACGTGAAGATAAACCGTACCAGTGATTAATAGCCGTCTTATGCCTCTTTTCAAAAACAACAGTTTACAATAAAAGTAAGGTCGGAAATCTTTTCTGAAAAAGGAACCATTCAATTCTCAAAAACTCAAAAGCCCTTCAAAACGGTTTATCTATGCTAAACCAAAACAGCCTTTCATATTTTATTCCAAACTAGAAACACACAACCGAAATCAACCATCGATTCATCTCATTTCAACCACGGCCCTAGGCCCAAACAATCCAACCATCAACCAATCACCACAGTCCAACAGAGTCCCAGTAGCAAACACAAATAGGAAGATGCAAGCACAAACAAACAGTTATTGCAAGTAGAACAATTAGCAATTAATCACATAGGCACACCAAGTATAATATGCACACCCAAACAATGTCACATAGATGCATATGATGCATGCCTGTCCCTAGTGGCTGATGATATCATCTGTCGGTTATAGAGCCAACCCGACAAGTCCTGGTAGCTAACCATTGGACTGTCCCTCTGTCGCGCATCCCCAACTCGAGTTATACTCAATATAAACTTGATCATAATCATGATCCATATCCAACACCCTCACTGGTGTATATCCACGGGGACGAGCTCATCCGGGCTTTCACAGTGCCCGGCCACACTTACGACATAGGGTCAAAAGAGCTTCGAGTCTCAACCTGGAGCACGTGGTGGCTAGCCACTGCTTTCTCCTAGGGAAACTCTTATCTCCGATAGTGGAAGTGCAACATTCATATTTATCAATGATTCAGCATAAACATGCATTCAATCTCATCCATGGATCAACATCCATATCAGCCATCCGGCTCACGGTTCATTCCAGAACCAGCCAATATTCATATCATACACAGCCATCCCGGCTCACGGTTCAATCCAGAACCAATCAATATGTATAATCATACACAGCCATTCTGGCTCTCAACAAAACAGCACTTCCACATTCAAAATCATCAAATTCATGAAATCGGCATTTAAGCCATAAATCATTTTCTCAATTTATTCCACTTTGAAATCAAGTTTCAACTCTTTTCAGCCTTGGCTTTAAAGATCTCATTTCTCAAATTATCTCAGGCTCATAAGCCACTTTTACTCAAGGAAAATTCCCTTTTTAAAACAAGCCACTCTCGGCTTCCTCTTTCCAAAACTTCCAAAACTATGGAAAGTTAAAGATTCCTTTTGAAACATTCAAAATCACCCATCCAACAATGGGATTTTTGTAACAAAAGTTTCTCGGCAGAGTCCCAAGTCCTTAGGGGAGAATAGCATAACTCATTTCTCCAAATTCATTTAAAATCATTAAAACCTTGGCTTCCCGATTTGAGTAATAAAATAAGATCTAAGCCAAACTGAGTCACGTAATCATTTATTTCCTTCAAAGCCGTTCCCTTTACTTAGGCAAAACCAGCTTCAACCCCCATGACAAATTCTAAAGCGTTTCAACTGTTCAAAATTGTTTGTCTTGCAAAAGTTCAGGATTCAAAGAGTGCTTAAAACCTTTCTCAAAACATTTCAAAATGAAACTTGTCAATAGACATTTAGGTTCTTTCAAAGTCATTGAAACTCCTCTAATTGAAACCCTCGAGTCAAATTCAAAGGCATTACCGTTGTCATATTTAAAACAGCTTTAAAACATAAGTTTCACCTAATTAACTTTCTCCTGAAAGAGATACAATGCCTTTCTTACGAAGCAAGACTAAATCACAATTTCCTCTTTAATAATTCATTTCAAAAGCATGAATCATCCTTTTCTTGATAATTCAATTAAAATAGTAGAAGTCTTTAACTCATCATTTTTCCAAACAGCGTTTTAATAAAGACTCAGCTTTTATATAAATTCCGGCAGCATCTCCCCTAAAACTTGGACTTTGCCACCCGGTTCGGGTCCTAACAAAACCATTCCACAATCCTTTTCCAATAGCCCGAATTCCAAAATCAGTTCACGGCAAGCCAAATTTAACAGTCATCTCAATTCCATATTTCAAGGAAACCGTTTCAAAAATCAAATCGTTATCATCCGAATAAACTCATTTCCTAAGCTTTAAAGAAACGGTTCAGTAATAATCATTTATCAAAAACCAGATCATTTAAAGCAAGCCAGGCTGAATTCAAGAGTGTATTCTATTTTTCACATCATCAAAATAATTGACTCAATTCAAACCAATCCCCAACGGATTAAACTCAGATTTCAAATCTTTTAAAGAATCAACTTCAAAACATTACATTTCACAAAGCCGCACAACAATTCAACCAAACCCACATCCATAATCACTCGAGTCAATCAAATAACACATAAGGCAGATACAATCACCAAATACACAATATCTCACAACAATATCCATATGTAATAATTCCAATATATAAGAATATAGTTTTTGGAAAGCGCCCCTACCTCAACGCAAAACCATAGCCCAAACGCGTCACAGAGTCCTTTCCGCCTCAACCCGAAATCAGCAATCGAAATCCCGGCAACCAAAACCTCAGCTCCCAGCCACTTTCGCATTAACCATAGCAACTCTAATCGCAACGTATAATAATCAGGACTCGACCCCATGTTACCAAATCTCATATTTATTAACCAACACAACCGGATACTAACACAAGGCTTTTCGAAACATAATTGCTTACCGAAACGATGAAAGGAACGGCTGAACCGAAGCAGCGGCGGTCTCCGAACCGGTTTGGCGGCAGCCCGGCAGCTACCTCAAGCAGCAGCGGCGACGAATTTCGATCATGATAACTGAAATCAACATGCAGTGACCATAATATTCTCGGAATTCAAAAGGACAGAGGCTAATGACAAGGCCCTTACCGGCAGAATTTTCTGGCGACGGCAGCAGGGGCATTTTTCGGCCGCAAAGGCTTACCGGCGCAACTCAACACAGAACCACAAAGAGCGGTGACAACCTCCAACGACTTCGGTGAGTTCCCTCAACGACGGTGATGGCCGGAACCCCGGCGGCGCTAACGGCGGCAGGAACAGCGCCGCTGGCTTCGCACAGCACGGATCAGCAGCGGTCCTTGGGCAGTGACATGTGCGACGGGACGCACGGCTTCCCTCTCCCCGCAGCTCTCTCTCCCGTCTCGTGAACGTGTCCCTCTCGGGATTCAGTTGCTGCAACGCTTCCTCTCCGGCCGCGACTCACGGTGGCGATAGCAGCACCGTTGGAAGACATGGAAGCAGTGGCAGCGACAAGGTCGGCGCAACGAGCAGCGGCTCCGAGATCTCCAGCGACAGAATGGGGTGATGGGTGGCAGAACCGCGACTGGGCAGGGATGAACGGGGCAGCTTCGATGGCGGCACTCCTCGCGTGCGGCAGTCCGGCGGTCACGGCGGTAGTACCCAGCCGGCGGCGCTAAGCCCTTACCCCTCTCCTTCTCTCCTTCTGGATCAGTCTCCATTCCTGATTTCCCGTTTCTTTCTTTCATGTTTCTGTGTGTGGGCATCTCTGAGAGGGTGAGAGGGAAACATGTGGGGGTGTGGCTGCTGGGTTTGGGAGAAGGGGATTTTTCAGCGGCTAGGTCAATAGGTTGGTGGGGTGTGTGTGTGTGTAAATTAAGGTTAGGGGCAATATAGTCACATAAAATTGAGAATAATATAGTAATTAAAACCCAAATTAAATCCAACACTAGATGTATATAGAAAATACTATTTGCTCATCAATTTTACAAATTATTTTCCATAAAATGCCCAAATCAAATAATTAGAAATAATATACTTAATTTCTTCATTTTTCCAAAATAGCAATACTAATATTTAAAATATTACTTATTTAATCCAAGTCATATAAAATCCTTATTATTTCACAACTACTGACTTTATAATTTGAATATAGGAAATAATCCAATAATTATAAAATTGGATAATAAATCATAACTTGTCTCAAATTCAATAAATCACAACTTGCCTTAATTATCTTTAATAAAATAATTTTCGAAATTAAGGCTATAAATAACTACATGAATTGAGACTTGATCATAATAAGATTTTTCAAAAGTTTTGGGTCTTACAATTTCAGCACCTCTGCAAACATAAATGTCTCATCTAAGGATGACACCATAAATCTCAACATGCTTCCATGGTGAAGAGAATTATAATTTTCAAAAGATCTCCATCCCTTGTTCATTACTACATGAAAGGAACCATTCATAGAAGTCCATCGCATCCCCATGTGGTATGAGATTCCACCTTTTTGAACCACACGAACGTAATCAAACCTGGATGGGAATGCATGCATAACAAATTCAGGGTGCAAAACCTGTATGAAGAATTAACAACCATAATAAGCTAATAAATTAACAATTTATAAATATTAATGAAGACTAATGAGAAGAAAAGCTAAAAAATGCATATAAATTACTAGTGTGCCGTATTCAATCTCATGCTAGGAAAGACCCAAAAATCGAGAATTGAAACTCACTACCGTTGCGCAGCCTGTTGCGAAATGCCCAAACATGCCTATGGTTGTAGCATCTGCCGCCAGCACAAATGCCGCCGAACCTGCCTCTGCATTCGCCTCCTCCCTGGTTGCATATCTTGACCCATTCCACAATGTGCTTTAGCAAATCATCCACCAACACCACATCCCTTGCACTGGCTGCGACCACCACCAACACCATACCATCATCCACCACCAAAATAGCAACCACCGTAACCACTGCCGTAAATCAACCACACCGGATTGTGTTGCCTCAACAGCGACAAATCCCCTGAAGCTTGGAGCCATCACGAGCAGCATCAAATCCTCCACATCCGCTATCTCACAAATTCTATAATATCCACTTCCAACTTAGATTAGAACAATAAGAAGAATAAGAAGAGGAACTGAACTGAACGGAGAAGATGAAGTGAAAAAAGAGGAGGAACTAAAGATGAAGAAGAAGAAAAAAGATCAAAGAAGAATATGAAGAGAGAAAAGGGGAGACAGCTAATGGAGAGAGAACGTAAATAATGGGAATGATTTTTTTCTCCATATTTATTTTGAATTCAAAAATTAAAATATCACTGGACTGTGACGGACAAAGCCAGAGCAATATGAGAAACGCCACATAGGAATTCCACTATGAGTATAACCGTGTTTTCAAGGAATGTTATAGGATTCCCCTTCCTTCATCACTGAACTGCACTTGGAAAAGAAACAAAGAGAGATCGAGACTGTGGGTGAGAAAAATCGTAGAACCTCTGAGCTTTCAGCTTTGATTTCTTGAGATTCGTAACTCTAATTAAAAATCTAATCCGGTAAAAGTGTTCGTATTCTCCTCCTCTACACGTTGGCGTTACTTTTGTCTGATAGGAGTTGACGGTGACGTAACCCCTCTTCCCCTTGAGTTTGGCCAATTGGAGTTCTAGGAGGCACAGACGACTTCTGACGTTTTCTTCTTCAGTAGCTCGGTTAAAAAGCTTCTCCAAAATTTCTGTTGATTCTGATTTCGTACGAAGATAGGGAATTTCATGTTAAAATTAACTGTTCTAATTTATAAATGCCATGGAAGTCTAGTGGATATTTGCAAATAATTTATGATTATTTGAAATGATTGAATGATAAGTTTGAATTGCACTTGTGACTGAATGTGATGAATATGTATTTGATTTCTTGATTATTTAGGAATGCTGAGAATTCTGATTATTGAGTTAGAAAGTCGATTTGATTTGCTGGTGTTGAACTGAGATTTGAAAATGATTTCTGATTTTGGAAATGTTTGAAAAGAGGTTGAAAATGGTTCGGTTGGGACCCGAAAAGGGTGGCAAAGTCCAAGTTTTAGGAGAGATGCTGTCGAAATTTTATTATGAAACTTAAAACTTTGTTTGAAATATTTAGAAAAAGGTTGGACTTAAGAAATTTTATTATTTGGCTTTTGATTTATTAAGAAAAGATTTACATTTGGATTTGATTTATTAAGAAAGACTTTATGTTTTGAGTTTGATTGTCGTCCTCCTTAACGTCTTGAGACCCTGCTGTGAGATTTATTTAATAAATGATTCTTTTAAAAAGGTTTAAATATGAAATGGTTTTGAAGTTGGGTTGGAAAAATAATGGTTAAGAAAAAACTGGTTTTTGTATGAAAGAAGAACTTGTTGTAAGTAAAGTGGTTTCAGAGGTTTGGAAAGGTTATAAAGAGAGGTGTTGGTTTTAAATAAAAATGACTTGAATATGGTTTATTAAGTAAATGGACCTCTGCCATAGAAGAGTAGAGAGCAGTGACTGAAAAGATATTGAGTGTTGTTGGGCCTTAGTGCCAAGTGTCTAGTGAGGATGGCGATACGTAACGCTCACTTGACACAATAGAGACGTCTCAGTGAGGACGGTGATACGTAACGCTCATTGAAAACCGTGCACTTTATGTGTGAATGATTGTGCAGGGATGCCCGTGTGTATGGAATGGCTTCCAGGAGGAAGTGGCACATGCTTCAGCTGGAGAATCAGCGCCTGCAAGTACTTGCAGAGGTCATGTTCGGCATACTTCAGCTGGAGAATTAGCGCTTACAGGAAGTAGAAACTTGCAGAGGTTATGTCGCTGGAATGCCTTATCTGACTTGCGAGTCGGATATGCTTCAGGTGCGAGTCAAAACCGACAAATGAGCTCATTACCTGCGATAGGACTAGACATGCATCATCATTGTTTGCACATTTTGCATTTGATTGTGTTTGCTTATCTTGTCTCTCTGTGATTGTGCTGTTTGTCTTATTGCTATTTGTTTGTGTGTTGATTTGTTTCTTGTGCTATTAGTTTGTGTATTGAGGTGACTGAGAACTGAGGTTGTGATTGAGATTTGTCTTAAGTTCAGAAATTTAAAGAAGGTATTTAATTATATAAAGTAATAGTAAAAAGTATTTTCAAAAGGTTTGATAAAAATATAGTTTTATTGAGTAAAGTTAATTATTTGCATTTTATTTCATTACTCTTACGACATTCCCATTCTCTGCTGAGAATGCGTAGTTTGTTCTCACCCCAAAATCTTCCACCCTTTCAGTGACACAGGTTCGAAGACTTAGTTTGAAATTGCAGACGATTATTAGTCTTA
Organism: Arachis ipaensis; assembly: GCF_059453495.1. Taxonomy (NCBI): domain Eukaryota; kingdom Viridiplantae; phylum Streptophyta; class Magnoliopsida; order Fabales; family Fabaceae; genus Arachis; species Arachis ipaensis. The sequence continues at coordinate 94,536,905 of NC_142438.1, forward strand.
TTTGAGTTAAGTTTATGTGTTGAGTCGCTTTCCTAGAATTCCCTCGCCTTTGTTAGTTAAGATTTTATTATACAGAGGGATAGGAGTTGTATCTGAGTTTCATTTGAATTCTTTCATATGATATTTATTATTCTTACTAACTATGGGACTAGTATTGCTTGGAGATCTTTGATATATGATTTTAATTAAGAGAAACAAAAATTTTTGGCTTTTTCTTAAAAATTGAAATGCAAAATCGAACTAAAGGCTCAGTATTAAATAGTAAATACGTTAAACAGGTCAGTAACACCTCACTTTTGGTACGATCATGACATGCTGATGAAAGTTAGGATGTTACAACTTCCGTACGAAATCAAAATACTCGAAACTCTGGAGAAGCTTTCTGACCGAGCTGCCGAAGAAGAAAATGTCTCGTCTGTACCTCCTAGAACTCCAATTGATCAAACTTAAGGAGAATAGGAGCTACGTCACCGTCAATTTTTACCGGACAAGAGTAATGTCAATGTGTAGAGGAGGGAGATACGAATACTTTTATCGAATTAAATTTTTAATTGGAATTACGAATTTAAAGTAATTGGAGTCGAAAGGGTTTCTCTCCCTCACCTTCGATCACTCTTTCTTTCCCTTAATCCTTGATTTTGGTTTCGGTGATGAAAAAAATCAAATAAAGTAAAGATGGTTATGATAATTAATAAATAGAAGGATAGGTGTCATGTGTATATATAGAAGGATAGGTGTCATGTGTATATATAGAAGGATAGGTGTCATGTATATATATATATATATATATATATATATATATGAATACATGTTGCCACGTTGTTTTCTTTCTTTTTATTTCCCTTAGTGTCTTCGGTTAGAAAGAAAGAAACTAAGGCATTGTGATTAAAACAAATGATGATTTAAGTTATTGTTAATTGTAACACCCTAACTACCAAAGCTCACGCTTCCGGCTGCGCGACTCTGATAGCTCGGACATTACGACGACTTTTATATTATTTAATACTAAAATATGAGCCTGTTTAAAATTTTAAACCGCAAAACCGTTCCCAAAAATACTTTCGTTCGTTAACATATATCCATAGATACCATACAACTTACAAAAACTCATAAAGAGTACATCCATATATATACATATATATATATATATATATATAAATAACATTACAAGCATTACCTAATACAATTACTATCCCTCTTACAGAATATATCAAGATAAAGGCGAGGGTATAATGAGTAATAATCTAAAGCAATACAGAGCATCACAACAACAACTAAATAAACTCTTCGTGACTTCTGCGCCCATATCCTGAAAGGGGAAAAATGTAGGGCGGTGAGAACATCATCCTCGAAAGGGTTCTCAGTAGAGGGTTTTTGGGAATTACTGTAATAGGATACGTGAAGATAAACCGTACTAGTGATTAAAAACCGTCTTATGTCTCCTTTCCAAAAACAACGGTTTACAGTAAAAGTAAAGTCTGAAAATCTTTTCTGAAAGAAGAACCGTTCGATTCTCAAAAACTCAAAAACCTTTCAAAACGGTTTATCTATGCTGAACCAAAACAGCCTTTCATATTTTATTCCAAACCAGAAACACAAAACCGAAATCAACCATCGGTTCATCTTATTTCAACCACGGCCCTAGGTCCAAACAATCCAACCATCAACCAATCACCACAGTCCAACAGAGTCCCAGTAGCAAACACAAATAGGAAGATGCAAGCACAAACAAACAGTTATTGCAAGTAGAACAATTAGCAATTAATCACATAGGCACACCAAGTATAATATGCACACCCAAACAATGTCACATAGATGCATATGATGCATGCCTGTCCCTAGTGGCTGATGATATCATCTGTCGGTTATAGAGCCAACCCGACAAGTCCTGGTAGCTAACCATTGGACTGTCCCTCTGTCGCGCATCCCCAACTCGAGTTATACTCATCATAAACTTGATCATAATCATGATCCATATCCATCACCTTCACTGGTGAATATTTATGGGGGCGAGCTCATCCGGGACTTTCAGAGTGCCCGGCCACACTGACGACATAGGGTCAAAAGAGCTTCGAGTCTCAACCTAGAGCACGTGGTGGCTAGCCACTGTTTTTTCCCAGGGAAACTCTTATCTCCGATAGTGGAAGTGCAACATTCACATTTATCAATGATTCAGCATAAACATGCATTCAATCTCATCCATGGATCAACATCCATCTCAGCCATCCGTCTCACGGTTCATTCCGGAACCAGCCAATATTCATATCATACACAGCCATTCCGGCTCACGGTTCAATCCAGAACCGACCAATATGTATAATCATACACAGCCATTCCGGCTCACAACAAAACAACACTTCCACATTCAACATCATCAATTCATAAAATCGGCATTCAAGCCATAAATCACTTTGAAATCAAGTTTCAACTCTTTTCAGCCTTGGCTTTAGAAATCTCGTTTCTTAAATCATCTCAGGCTCATAAGCCAAATTTACTCAAAGTGAGTTCCCTTTTTAAAACAAAGCCACTCTTGGCATTCTCTTTTCAAAACTTCCAAAACCATGGCAAGTTAAGGATTTATTTCAAAGTATTCAAAATCACCCATACAACAATGGGATTTTATAACAAAAGTTTCTCGGCAGAGTCCCAAGTCTTTAGGGAAGGTCAACCTATATCAATTCCTCAAAATTCATTGAAACTCTTAAAATCATGGATTCTCGGTTCAAGTAAATAAAATTGAATTTATTATGAAACCGACCATACAAAATCACAAGTTCCAACCCGGTCCAAAAATCAACTCATTTGAAAAGGAACCGATTCATTTGAATCAAACCACTTTTAGGTTTCTTTTTGGAATCCATTTTTCTAACTCTTCCAAAATGCCTCAAACTTAATTACTCAATCAAAAGTCTAGATTCCTTTGAAATCACTAAAAGCTCTTTTTTTATATATTGAAATCAATATTAGAGCATCATTCTTTCCTTCAATGATTCAAACGGTAAAAATAGTTCATTTCTAAATAAGTCAAACTCAAGGCATAAAGTTCACTAAATAAATTAAGCGTGAAAATATAAACATTCTCTTAATAAATCAAATAATACAACTTCTCAAATCCAATCCTTTTTAAATAACTTTTTAAACAAGACTAGGATTTTGTAGAAATTTCGGCAGCACCTCCCCTAAAACTTGGACTTTTGCCACCCGATTTGGGTCCCAACTAAACCGTTTCTCGTTCCTTTTCAACAGCTCAAAACCATAAATCAATTCAAAGCAAGCTAAATCCAACAGTTGCCTCAGTGGCATATCTCAAGAAAACCATTCCAAAGTCAACTCAATATCAACCGATTTAACTCATTTCCAAAGCTTTAAAGAAATGGTTCAGTAACAAATCATTTGTCCAAGATCAAGTCAATTAAAGTAAACCGGGTTGAATTCAAAAGTGCATTCGACTTTTCACATCATCAAATAATTGACTCAAATTAAATCAATCCTCAACGGATTAAACTCATATTTCAAATCTTTAAAGAATCACTTCAAAATATTACATTTCACAAAGCCGCACAACAATTCAGCCAAACAAACATCCATAATTATTCGAGTCAATCAAATAATACATAAGGCAGATACAATCACTAAATACACCATATCTCACATCAGTATCCATATGTAATAATTCTAATAATAAACTATAGTTTTCGGAAAGCGTCCCTACCTCAAAACGCAAATTTCATAACCCAAACGTCTCTCAGAGTCCTTTTCGCCTCAGCTCGAAATCACAATCAAAATCCCGACTCCGCGTGTTTTTCTCAAATATAAGAAACAGCCTCAGCACCACGTATAAGCTCAGCTACTACTTCCTAACACATCAATATCGCGGAAATATTAAAACTCATGACTGAAAACAAATGGCGAGGATCTCCGAGATAAAACACTTACTGAAATAAAAGGAATGACACGGTAGCCTCCGCAGCACTTATGCGACACGAAACCACCGGAACTCAAACCTACATTACCAAGCCTCAAGATCTTTAGCCAAACATAACCGAACACTAAAGCAGGGGTTTTCGAAACGCAAAATACTTACTATACTAACAAGCGAAGCAGCTACGACTTCAAATTGCCCTGACAAAAGATCCGTGAGCGGCCAGAAGCTCCGGTGGCCCAACAGCACACAGCGGCGTGGCTCCGCGCGGTGGTTTGCGCTCCTCATCGCGTGACCTTCCTTCCTTCTCGTGCTCCCTTCGCGCACGAGCTCTCCCTCTCGTCGTTGCAATTCTCTTCAGGTGATGGAACGAGGTGATGGATGGCAGAACCACGACTGGGCAGGAACGACGACATGTTTTTGACGGCGACGCTCCTCGCGGTTCTGGTGACAGGGAGGACGGCGTCTCCCTCCCCTCTGAGCCCTTTGTCTCTCAGACCTCCCTTTCAGTTTCTCTTCTTTCTCATTGCAGCGTTGCTGCTGCTCCTGATTGTGTTGCGTTTGTGTGAATGGAAGGAGGAAGGGAAACAAGTTGAGTATGGCGGCTGGGTTGGGAAGGATTAGGGTTTCATGCCTGTGAGTTTGCTGAGGGTGAAAGGGGGAAGTGTCTGCTACTGCGGCTGTGTGTGTGTTTGCGCAGCAAAGAGGATGAATGAGAGACTGGTGGCTGCGCAGCGTGAGGAGAAGGGTTTTAGGGGATTATGTATCCAAATTAGGGTTAGGGACATTTTGGTAATTTCCAATAAAATTGAGAATAATATAGTAATTGAAATCCAAATTAAATCCAACACTAATTGTATATAGAAAATACTATTTGATCATCAATTTTTACAAATTACTTTCAATAAAATGCCCAAATCAAATAATTAGAAATAATATACTTAATTTATTCATTTTTCAAAATAGCAGTATTAATATTTAAAATATTACTTATCTAATCCAAATCATATAAAATCCTTATTATTTCATAACTATCAACTTTATAGTTCAAATATAGAAAATAATCCAATAATTGTAAAATTGGATAATAATCATAACTTATCTCAAATTCAATAAATCAAAACTTGCCTTAATTATCTTTAATAAAATAATTTCTGAATTTAAGGCTATAAATAATTATATTATTTGAGACTTGATCATAATAAAACTTTTCAAAGGTTCTGGGTCTTACATTCTACCCACCTTATAAAAATTTTCGCCCTCGAAAATTGATACAAAATGAAAGGAATTTCATAACAGTTCACCCTTGAACACTTATAAGGAAGAAGCAGAAATATCCCCAAAACATAAACATATATACGATTTTCAAATACTTGGATTGTCGTATGCATAAGGGTACAAAGGTAGGAGTATGATTGCAAAGCAAACATTACAAGATAGGCTCAATGCAAAAGATAACATGGTTCAAGCATGTGATAGTAAAGCAAGGCATCGAAGGCTATAAGACATGATGGGGCTAAAACGACGTGCTCAATGGTATGCGAAATTGTTACTCTGAGGTTGTAAAATTTGTTGTTCGTTCTCTCCCTGGCAATGGTGCCAATAAATGGTGCACAATACCATGGTCCAAACATAACTTCACAACTTCGCACAACTAACCAGCAAGTGCACTGGGTCGTTCAAGTAATAAAACCTTACGTGAGTAAAGGTCAATCCCACGGAGATTGTTGGTATGAAGCAAGCTATGGTCATCTTGTAAATCTCAGTCAGGCGGATATTAAATGGTTATGGAGTTTTCGAAAATAATAAATAAATAAACAGAAAATAAAGATAGAAATACTTATGTAAATCATTGGTGAGAATTTCAGATAAGCGTATAGAGATGCTTTCGTTCCTCTGATCCTCTACTTTCCTGCTGTCTTCATCCAACCAGTCCTAATCCTTTCCATGGCAAGTTGTATGTAGGGCATCACCGTTGTCAATGGCTACTTCCCATCCTCTCTGTGAAAAAGGTCCAAATGCTCTGTCACAGCACGGCTAATCATATGGAGGTTCTCGATCATATTGGAATAGGGTTCACCCTCCTTTTGCGTCTGTCACTACGCCCAGCACTCGCGAATTTGAAGTTCGTCACAGCCATCCCTTCCCAGATCCTACTCGGAATACCACAGACAAGGTTTAGACTTTTCGGATGTCAGGAATGGCCATCCATGGGTTCTAACTTATACCACGAAGACACTAATAACTTGGACTCGGTCCCCTGTATTAGATATCCAAGAGATATTCATTCTAGCTTGTTTGCATGTAGAACTGAAGTGTTTGTCAGGCACGCGTTCATAAGTAAGAATGATGATGAGCGTCACATAATCATCACATTCATCATGTTCTTGGGTGTGAATGGATATCTTAGAAGCGGAATAAGTTGAATTGAATATAAAACAGTAGTACTTTGCATTAAATCATGAGGAACAGCAGAGCTCCACACCTTAATCTATGGAGTGCAGAAACTCTACCATTGAAAATACATAAATGATAATGGAGTTCATTGGTCTCGGCCCCAGAGGGGAACTGGAGTAACCAAGACTGTGAATACAATGATAAAAAGTTCTATATATACTAGACTAGCTACTAGGGTTTACAGAAGTAAGTAATTGATGCATAAATCCACTTCCGGGGCCCACTTGGTGTGTGCTTGGGCTGAGCTTGAATGTTACACGTGTAGAGGCTTCTACTGGAGTTGAACGCCAAGTTGTAACGTGTTTTTGGCGTTCAACTCTGGTTCGTGACGTGTTTCTGGCGTTTAACTCCAGACTGCAGCGTAGAACTGGCGTTCAAAACCCTTTTGCGTCATTTAAACTCGGCCAAAGTATAGACTATTATATATTGCTGGAAAGCCCTGGACGTCTACTTTCCAACGCAATTAGAAGTGCGCCATTTTGAGTTCTGTAGCTCCAGAAAATCCACTTTGAGTGCAGGGTGGTCAGAATCCAACAGCATCAGCAGTCCTTCTTCTACCTTTGAATCTGATTTTTGCTCAAGTCCCTCAATTTCAGCTAGAAAATACCTGAAATCACAGAAAAACACACAAACTCATAGTAAAGTCCAGAAATGTGAATTTAACATAAAAACTAATAAAAACATCCCTAAAAGTAACTAGATCCTACTAAAAACATACTAAAAATAATGCCAAAAAGCGTATAAATTATCCGCTCATCACAACACCAAACTTAAATTGTTGCTTGTCCCCAAGCAACTGAAAATTAAATAGGATAAAAAGAAGAGAATATACTATAAATTCCAAACTATCAATGAAACATAGCTTCAATCAGATGAGCGGGACTTGTAGCTTTTTGCCTCTTGAATAGTTTTGGCATCTCACTTTATCCATTGAAGTTTAGAATGATTGGCATCTATAGGAACTTAGAGTTCAGATAGTGTTATTGATTCTCCTAGTTCAGTATGTTGATTCTTGAACACAGCTACTTTATGAGTCTTGGCCGTGGCCCTAAGCACTTTGTTTTCCAGTATTACCACCGGATACATAAATGCCACAGACACATAATTGGGTGAACCTTTTCAGATTGTGACTCAGCTTTGCTAAAGTCCCCAATAAGAGGTGTCCAGGGTTCTTAAGCACACTCTTCTTTTGCTTTGGACCTTGACTTTAACCGCTCAGTCTCAAGTTTTCACTTGACACCTTCACGCTACAAGCACATGGTTAGGGACAACTTGGTTTAGCCGCTTAGGCCAGGATTTTATTCCTTTAGGCCCTCCTATCCACTGATGCTCAAAGCCTTGGAATCCTTTTTATTTACCCTTGCCTTTTGGTTTTAAGGGTTATTGGCTTTTTGCTCTTGCCTTTTGGTTTTAAGAGCTTTTGACTTTTTCTGCTTGCTTTTTCTTTTTCTTTCTATTTTTTTCGCCATTTTTTTCCTTTTTTTTTCTGCAAGCTTTGTATTCACTGCTTTTTCTTGCTTTAAGAATCATTTTTATGATTTTTCAGATTATCAAATAACATGTCTCCTTGTCATCATTCTTTCAAGAGCCAACATATTTAACATTCTTAAACAACAACTTCAAAAGACATATGCACTGTTCAAGCATTCATTCAGAAAACAAAAAGTATTGTCACCACATCAATATAATTAAACTAAGTTCAAGGATAAATTCAAAACTCATGTACTTCTTGTTCTTTTGAATTAAAAACATTTTTCTTTTAAGAGAGGTGATAGATTCATAGGACATTCATGACTTTAAGACAAAGTAACTAAATACTAATGATCATGTAATAAGACACTAACATAGATAAGCACTTAACATAAAGAAAACGAAAAACAGAAAATTTGAGAACAAGGAATGAGTCCACCTTAGTGATGGTGGCGTTTCCTTCTTGAGGAACCAATGATGTCCTTGAGCTCTTCTATGTCTCTTCCTTGTCTTTGTTGCTCCTCCCTCATTGCTCTTTGATCTTCTCTAATTTCATGGAGGATGATTGAGTGCTCTTGATGTTCCACCCTTAGTTGTCCCATGTTGGAACTCAGTTCTCCTAGGGAGGTGTTGATTTGCTCCCAAAAGTTCTGTGGAGGAAAGTGCATCCCTTGAGGCATCTCAGGGATTTCTTGGTGATGAGCTTCTTCATGCGTCTCTTGAGATCCATGAATAGGCTCTCTTGTTTGCTCCATCCTTTTCTTAGTGATGGGCTTGTCCTCATCAATGAGGATATCTCCCTCTATGTCAATCCCAGCCGAATTGCATAGATGGCAAATGAGGTGGGGAAAATCTAACCTTGCCATAGTGGAGGACTTGTCAGCCACCTTGTAGAGTTCTTGAGGTATAATCTCATGAACCTCCACCTTTTCTCCAATCATGATGCTATGGATCATGATGGCCCGGTCTATAGTAACTTCAGACCGGTTGCTAGTGGGAATGATTGAGTGTTGAATGAACTCCAACTATCCTCTAGCTACAGGCTTAAGGTCCAGTCTTCTCAATTGAACTGGTTTGCCTTTTGAGTCAATCTTCCATTGAGCTCCTTCCACACATATGTCCATAAGGACTTAGTCCAACCTTTGATTAAAGTTGACTCTCCTTGTGTAGGGGCGTGCGTTCTCTTCCATCATTGGCAAGTTGAACGCCAACCTCACATTTTCCGGACTAAAATCTAAGTATTTTCCCCGAACCATGGTGAGATAATTCTTTGGGTTCGGGTTCTTACTTTGATCATGGTTCCTAGTGATCCATGCATTAGCATAGAACTCTTGAACCATTAAAATTCTGACTTGTTGGATGGGTTTTGTTAGAACTTCCCAACCTCTTCTTTGGATTTTATGTCGGATTTCTGGATACTCATTTCTCTTGAGTTTGAAGGGTACCTCGGGGATCACCTTCTTCTTGGCCACAACATCATAGAAGTGGTCTTGATGAGCTTTGGAGATGAATCTTTTCATCTCCCATGACTCGGAGGTGGAAGCTTTTGTCTTCCCTTTCTCTTTTTTAGAGGATTCTCCGGTCTTAGGTGCCATCAATGGTAATGGAAAAACAAAAAGCTATGCTTTTACCATACCAAACTTAGAATATTTCTCGTCCTCGAGCAAGAAAAGAAAGAATAGATGAAGAAGAAGAAGAAATAGAGGAGAGGGAGAGACAGATGTGTTTCGGCCAAGAAGAGGAAGAGAGGGTTGTGTTGTGTGAAAATGAAGAAGAATGGAGTGGTTTATATAGTGGAGGGAGAGGGGTTAGGTTCGGCCATTTAGGGTGGGTTTGGGTGGGAAAGTGATTTTGAATTTTGAAGGTAGATGGGGTTTATGAGGTAGGTTTATGGGGGAAAAGTGGATGGATGTGAGTGGTGAAGGGGTAGTAGGGAAGAGAGCTTGATGTGATTGGTGAAGGGTTTTGGGGAAAGGTGTTTATTGGGAAGAGAGGATGAACATTGAGAAGAGGGAAGAGTATGAGTGGAGGTAGGTGGGGATCCTGTGGGGTCCACAGATGCTGAGATGATCCTGTGGGGTCCACAGATCCTGAGGTGTCAAGAAATTACATCCCTGCACCAATTAGGCATGTAAAATGCCTTTGCATGCAATTCTGGCGTTTAAACGCCGAATTGGTGCTTGTTCTGGGCGTTCAACGCCCATGTGCAGCATGTTTCTGGCGTTGAACGCCAGTTCTATGCTTGTTTCTGGCGTTCAGTGCCAGCTTTCCTCAGTGTGCGTTTCTGGCGTCTGAACGCCAGGATGCTGCTTATTTTGGGCGTTCAACGCCAGATCCATGCTCTGTTCTGGGGTTGAACGCCAGACAGATGCTCCTTACTAGCGTTTAAACGCCAGTAAGTCCTTTCTCCAGGGTGTGATTTTTCTTCTGCTGTTTTTGATTCTGTTTTTAATTTTTTGATTTATTTTGTGACTCCACATGATCATGAACCTAATAAAACATGAAATAACAATAAAAATAAAAATAAAATTAGATAAATAAAAATTAGGTTGCCTCCCAACAAGCGCTTTTTTAATGTCAATAGCTTGACAGTGGGCTCTAATGGAGCCACACAGGTGATCAGGTCAAATTTATAGACTCCCAACACCAAACCTAGAATTTGGATATGGGAGTTCAACACCAAACTTAGAGTTTGGCTGAGGCCTCCCAACACCAAACTTAGAGTTTGATTGTGGGGGCTCTGTATGACTCTGTTTTGAGAGAAGCTTACTGTGCCTCTTTTCCATGTTTACAGAAGGATAACCTTGAGTTTTAAACACAAGGGAGTCCTCATTCAATTGAAGGACTAGTTCACCTCTGTCAACATCAATCACAGCTCTTGCTGTGGCTAGGAAGGGTCTTCCAAGGATGATGGATTCATCCTCATCCTTCCCAGTATCTAGGATTATGAAATCAGCAGGGATGTAAAGGCCTTCAACCTTTACTAACATGTCCTCTACTTGTCTATAAGCCTATTTTCTGGAATTGTCTGCCATCTCTAATGAGATTTTAGCAGCTTGTACCTCAAAGATTCCCAGTTTCTCCATTACAGAGAGTGGCATGAGGTTTATTCCTGACCCAAGGTCACATAGATCCTTCTCAAAGGTCATGGTGCCTATGGTGCAAGGTATTAGGAACTTTTCAGGATCCTGCTTCTTCTGAGGCAATCTCAGTTGATCCAATGCATTTAGTTCATTGGTGAACAGGGGAGGTTCATCTCCCCAAGTCTCATTACCAAATAAATTGGCATTCAGCTTCATGATTGCACCAAGGAACTTGGCAACTTGCTCTTCAGTAACATCCTCATTCTCTTCTGAAGAGGAATACTCATCAGAGCTCATGAAGGGCGTAAGGATGTTTAATGGAATCTCTATGGCCTCTAGATGAGCCTCAGAGTCCTTTGGTTCCTCAAAGGGAAACTTCTTATTGATCACTGGACGTCCCAGGAGGTCTTCCTCACTGGGATTCACGTCCTTCTCCCCTCTTGTGGGTTCGGCCATGATGGTCAATTCAATGGCCTTGCACTCTCCTTTTGGATTTTCTTCTGTATTGCTTGGGAGAGCACTAGGAGGGATTTCAGTGATCCTTTTACTTAGCTGGCCCACTTGTGCCTCCAAATTTCTAATGGAGGACCTTGTTTCATTCATGAAACTCAGAGTGGCCTTAGATAGATCAGAGACTAAGTTTGCTAAATTAGAGGTATTTTGTTCAGAGTTCTCTGTCTGTTGCTGAGTGGATGATGGAAAAGGCTTGCTATTGCTAAACCTGTTTCTTCCACCATTATTAAAGCCTTGTTGAGGCTTTTGTTGATCCTTCCATGAGAGATTTGGGTGATTTCTCCATGAGGGGTTATAGGTGTTCCCATAAGGTTCACCCATGTAATTCACCTCTGTAATTGCAGGGTTCTCAGGATCATAAGCTTCTTCTTCAGAAGATGCCTCTTGAGTACTGTTGGATGCAGCTTGCATTCCATTCAGACTCTGAAAAATCATATTGACTTGCTGAGTCAATATTTTATTCTGAGCCAATATGGCATTCAGAGTATCAATTTCAAGAACTCCCTTCTTCTGAGGCGTCCCATTACTTACAGGATTCCTCTCAGAAGTGTACATAAACTGGTTGTTAGCAACCATGTCAATAAGTTCTTGAGCTTCTGCAGGCGTTTTCTTTAGGTGAATGGATCCACCTGCAGAAGTATCTAATGACATCTTAGCTAATTCAGACAGACCATCATAGAATATATCCAGGATGGTCCATTCTGAAAGCATGTCAGAAGGACACTTTTTGGTCAAATTGTATCTCTCTCAAGCTTCATAGAGGGATTCACCTTCTTTCTATCTGAAGGTTTGAACATCCACTCTAAGCTTACTCAGCTTTTGAGGAGGAAAGAACTTGGCTAAGAAAGCCTTGACCAGCTTATCCCAAGAGTTCAGGCTATCTTTAGGTTGAGAATCCAACCATATTCTAGCTCTGTCTCTCACAGCAAAAGAGAAAAGCATGAGCCTGTAGACTTCAGGATCTACTCCATTAGTCTTAACAATATCACATATCTGCAAGAATTCAGTTAAGAACTGAAAAGGATCTTCAGATGGAAGTCCATGAAACTTGCAGTTTTGTTGCATCAGAGAAACTAATTGAGGTTTAAGCTCAAAGTTGTTTGCTCCAATGGTAGGAATTGAGATGCTTCTTCCATGTAAATTGGAATTAGGTGCAGTGAAGTCACCAAGCATCCTCCTTGCATTATTATTATTTTCGGCTGCCATCTCTTCTTCCTGTTCGAAAATTCCTGTAAGGTTGTCTTTGGATTGTTGTATTTTAGCTTCTCTTAATTTCCTCTTCAGAATCCTTTAAGGTTCAGGGTCTGCTTCAACAAGAATGTTCTTGTCCTTGCTCCTGCTCATATGAAAGAGAAGGGAACAGAAAAATAATAATAGGGATCCTTTTTACCACAGTATAGAGGTTCCCTTGTTGTGAGTAGAAGAAAAGAAGAATAGAATGTAGAAGAGAAGAATTCGAACTCAGAGGAGAAGAAGGGGTTCGAATTTTGGGTGAAGAGAAGTGTTAGTAGATGAATAAATAAATAGAAGGAGATGAGGGAGAGGGAATTTCGAAAATAAAAAAAATTAAAATTTAAAGTTAGATTTTGAAAATAGTTTTTGAAAAAAGGTTAGTAATTTTCGAAAATTAGGAATGAAATAAAATTAAAATAAAAAATTAAAATGATTAGTTAATTAAAAAGAATTTTTGAAAAAGAAGGAGATATTTTCGAAAATTAGAGAGAGGAAGTTAGTTAGGTAGTTTTGAAAGAGATAAGAAACAAACAAAAAGTTAATTAGTTAGTTGAAACAAATTTTGAAAATCAAATTTTTAAAAGATAAGAAAATAAGAAGTTAGAAAAGATATTTGAAAGAGATAAGATAAAAAGATATTTTTGGAAAGATATAATTGAAATTAGTTTTGAAAAAGATTTGATTTTTAAAATCATAATTAATGACTTGATTCACAAGAAATCACAAGATATGATTCTAGAACTTAAAGTTTGAATCTTTCTTAACAAGTAAGTAACAAACTTGAAATTTTTTAATCAAAACATTAATTGTTGGTAATATTTTCGAAAATTATGAGATAAAATAAAATAAAAAAAATTTTGAAAAATATTTTTTTGAATTTTCGAAAATAAATAAGAAAAATGAAAAAGATATGATTTTTTGAAAAAGATTTTGAAAAAGATAAGATTTTTAAATTGAAAATTTGATTTGACTCATAAGAAACAACTAATTTTTAAAAAATTTTAAAAAAGTCAACTCAAATTTTCGAATTTATGAGAAGAAAAAGGGGAAGATATTTTTTTGATTTTTGAATTTTTTTTATGATGAGAGAGAAAAACACAATTATGACCTAAAACATGAAAATTTTGGATCAAAACCAATGATGCATGCAAGAACACTATGAGTTTCAAGATGAACACCAAGAACACTTTGAATGTCAAGATGAACACCAAGAACTTATTTTTGAAAATTTTTAATGCAAAGAAAACATGTAAGACAGCAAACTTAGAAATCTTTAATGCTTAGACACTATGAATGCAAAGCTGCACATGAAAAACAAAAAAAATCACAAAATAAGAAAACATCAAGATCAAACAAGAAGACTTACCAAGAACAAATTGAAGATCATGAAGAACACTATGAATGCATGAATTTTCGAAAAATGCATAAATTTTTAGAAAAAATGCAATTGACACCAAACTTGAAATTGACTCAAGACTCAAACAAGAAACACAAAATATTTTTGATTTTATGATTTTATGATTTTTTTGTATTTTTATTTTATATTTTTCGAGAATTATTTGAAAAAGAAAAATAAGGATTTCAAAATGTTTAATATGAATTCCAGGAATCTTTCAATGTTGGCCTAAAGCTCTAATCCAAGGGTTAGACATGGCTTAATAGTCAGCCAAGCTTTAGAAGATACAAATCAGTCATACAATAACAAATTTGATTAGCAACAACTAGCTTGCTCTTGTAATGATGACTTGGAAGCCTCAGTCCAAATGAATTTAGACATGGCTCTACAGCCAGCCAGGCTTCTACATGCTTCATGAAACTCTAGAATTCATTCTTAAAAATTCCGAAATAATTTTCGAAAATAAAAGAAAAATAATATTTTTTGAAAGATTTTGAAAACAATTTTTTTGTGAAAAGAAAACAAAAAGAAAGTTACCTAATCTGAGCAACAAGATGAACCGTCAGTTGTCCAAACTCAAACAATCCCCGGCAACGGCGCCAAAAACTTGGTATGCGAAATTGTTACTCTGAGGTTGTAAAATTTGTTGTTCGTTCTCTCCCTGGCAATGGCACCAATAAATGGTGCACAATACCATGGTCCAAACATAACTTCACAACTTCGCACAACTAACCAGCAAGTGCACTGGGTCGTCCAAGTAATAAAACCTTACGTGAGTAAGGGTCGATCCCACGGAGATTGTTGGTATTTAGCAAGCTATGGTCATCTTGTAAATCTCAGTCAGGCGGATATTAAATGGTTATGGAGTTTTCGAAAATAATAAATAAATAAACAGAAAATAAAGATAGAAATACTTATGTAAATCATTGGTGAGAATTTCAGATAAGCGTATAGAGATGCTTTTGTTCCTCTGATCCTCTGCTTTCCTGCTGTCTTCATCCAACCAGTCCTAATCCTTTCCATGGCAAGCTGTATGTAGGGCATCACCATTGTCAATGGCTACTTCCCATCCTCTCTGTGAAAAAGGTCCAAATGCTCTGTCACGGCACGGCTAATCATCTGGAGGTTCTCGATCATACTGGAATAGGGTTCACCCTCCTTTTGCGTCTGTCACTACGCCCAGCACTCGCGAGTTTGAAGTTTGTCACAGCCATCCCTTCCCAGATCCTACTCGGAATACCACAGACAAGGTTTAGACTTTTCGGATCTTAGGAATGGCCATCCATGGGTTCTAACTTATACCACGAAGACACTAATAACTCGTACTCGGTCCCCTGTATTAGATATCCAAGAGATATTCATTCTATCTTGTTTGCATGTAGAACGGAAGTGTTTGTCAGGCACGCGTTCATAAGTGAGAATGATGATGAGCGTCACATAATCATCACATTCATCATGTTCTTGGGTGCGAATGGATATCTTAGAAGCGGAATAAGTTGAATTGAATATAAAACAGTAGTACTTTGCATTAAATCATGAGGAACAGCAGAGCTCCACACCTTAATCTATGGAGTGCAGAAACTCTACCATTGAAAATACATAAATGATAATAGAGTTCATTGGTCTCGGCCCCAGAGGGGAACCGGAGTAACCAAGACTGTGAATACAATGATAAAAAGTTCTATATATACTAGACTAGCTACTAGGGTTTACAGAAGTAAGTAATTGATGCATAAATCCACTTTCGGGGCCCACTTGGTGTGTGCTTGGGCTGAGCTTGAATGTTACACGTGCAGAGGCTTCTTCTGGAGTTGAACACCAAGTTGTAACGTGTTTTTGGCGTTCAACTCTGGTTCATGACGTGTTTCTGGCGTTTAACTCTAGACTGCAGCGTAGAACTGGCATTCAACGCCCTTTTGCATCATCTAAACTCGGCCAAAGTATGGACTATTATATATTGCTGGAAAGCCCTGGATGTCTACTTTCCAACGCAATTGGAAACGCGCCATTTTGAGTTCTGTAGCTCCAGAAAATTTACTTTGAGTGCAGGGAGGTCAGAATCCAACAGCATCAACAGTCCTTCTTCTACCTCTGAATCTGATTTTTGCTCAAGTCCCTCAATTTCAGCCAAAAAATACCTGAAATCACAGAAAAACACACAAACTCATAGTAAAGTCCAGAAATGTGAATTTAACATAAAAACTAATAAAAACATCCCTAAAAGTAACTAGATCCTACTAAAAACATACTAAAAACAATGCCAAAAAGCGTATAAATTATCCGCTCATCACTCAACATCCGCACACTAATCTCATATCAGCCTCAAGGCTTCAACTTTCCAACTTTGTCAAGCACTTTTCAACCTCATAGCCAATTATAAGCCTAACACCCGCAAGCTCGTTTGCAAGGGACAAAATACCCACAACTCATCATAACGTTACACACCTACCGCTTCACCTTCCATATACACATATCATGTCTTAAAGAACTAACGCATCGCGTTACATATACGTCTACAAGTCGAACGTGATATCAAACAATTCTCGAGTCTACTCAGAAGGATACAATATTTAGAACGGAGAAACAATATCAAGGATAATGCTCATAGATTTAAGAGAATGTATCCAATTCCCAGATAAACAAAGACGCTCAAGCAATGAAGTTTGCTAGAAATAAATCAATTGACAACTTCAAAGATAACCCTTGGATCGAAGAAATTCAATAGGACCAATAAGAAGAGAACCAGTGCGTTAGTTCGAAACAAATTCAAATTGAGTCGAAGAAGTAGGAGGTTTACAGGAAAGAATATCTCGAACCCACGACAAAGCTCACAGAACTCAAGAGCACGATTACAAATACTTTTGGATACATTGTTCATGAAAGAGTCGAAAACTTACGGAAAAACCACTTTGCAGTCTAGAAGAAAAGTTAAGCAACAAACATTCTTCAAGAGAGTAGCAAAAGCATAAATGTGGCTTTACTTCAATACAATTTCATGTTGAAGTAGATTTTGTAGAGTTCCAAAAACAAATGCACACAACTTTGGCTAAGAGCTAAAATATTTCCTCAAATATTTTAGAAAGATAATTAGATGCACAACTTAACCAAAAGCAGTTCATAAAAACTCGGAAGTAATCAAATGCTTGTTCAAAATTCTCAAAATTTCATATTCAAACAAGCGTGTATAACATTTATATCAAGTACGAAAGAGGAAGTTAAACTCTTTTTTTTTTAGAAAAGAAACTCCGAAGTAAAAATTTGCTTACAATTTGGTAAAGGAAATAAGTGGTGCATTACAAACGAACCGGTTTCTACTAAACAAGGAAGCTTTTCAAAACTTCATTTAAAATAGTGCATGCCAACTTTAAGAACAATTTTGTCAAAATCGAATAATGGTTTCACTCTCAATCAAGTAACATGAAATAGATTCCGTTTAGAATTTCTTACAAGAGAATTCAAAACTTCTTTAAACAAAGCTTGAAATAAGACTTCAAAAGTGTACTTGAAATCACCATCTCCGAAGGATATTCAAAAATATTAGGATGTGCAAAAAAAAGAAGTCAAGTCATACAAGAAAGGATCTTAAACCAAAGTAGTCCAAACAAGATCCACTAGGCATGAGACATCAAACAAGCTTTCAATTGATTCAAGAGAATACAAAAGTTATAGGAAAAGACAACCCAATCATTAGTAATTTCCCAAGGATAAATCTTTGACTAAAAACTTTTGTAAAGACAATGAGAGGATAAACGATGCACTATTTTGAAACGAACCAAACTGACTCATATAAAAATGAGATCCACAAGAGAGGAAAAACCAAGATTAATAGTAACGTTCATAAAATGTAAGAGGTTAGTTAAAAACAAAGTCAAATATGACTTTCATAGAGATGGAAGGTTTAATAGAGAATTTAGTCCGTTCATAGGAAGAAAGCTATGAGTCCAACATTTTCAAAAGAACAACAATGGCATAAACCATGTAGTATGCTAAGCTAAACTCAATTCGAAATAAGTTAAGTGAAGTTTTATCAAACAAAACTCAACCGGGATAAAAGCGAGAAATCCTTCCTTTCCAAAATTTTGAAAAATACCCGAATACATAATCACATAAAGATGTATATTGGAACTATAGTAAAATCGCTAGAAAGTCAAATTGTATTTTAAGAAAGGGCAGTTCCATAACACAGTAAAAGCAGAGACGAGGTATTAGAAATAAATAGTTGTTAAATTGTATAAGAAATCTTCAAAATTGCCCATATAGATAAGTATATATCTTTTTAACAGCAATTTTCATAAAAATCTCAAAATTCGTTGTAATCACTGTCAAATAAGAGAAAAACTGAATCACAATTTCTCTAATAATGGACTCGGAATTAGGAGTTAAAATGCACAGCGCAATAGGACAAGCTCAGAGCTATATTAAAGAATAAATGAATCAAGAAAAACTCAAACAGAGGAAGATAGATGCAACAGGGATTTCAAACAAACATATGCACTTAAGATCAAACAGGAATGCATATGAATGGAGGAATAGAGTTGAAAAAAATCAAACTACTTTTCAAGAGGATTAGCAAACAAGAACTTGCAGTTAGGACATGAAGGAACATGTCGACTCGAACAGGATCCAAGACACACAACTGAATAGTCTCGAGAAATAGTTTCTAACGTTCCCAAAACCTGCGATTCGCTTTACTCAAAACTCGTATATCATCTATGATAACCCATTAGTACTCTCATATACATAATTCACTAGTATTAAGCCGGCCAAACTTAATATCAGGGATTATGTAACACAAGACTAATGGCATTAATCAATAGACCGTCATGTGCATAAAGCTCTAATTCTCGTCATTCGACAAGACCTAATACATGACAAACGCTCAGAGTATGCAACTGAAGCATAGCTGGTCCATTCCTCAGGCTCTACTGGAAAGACCGCTCTGATACCATAATGTAACACCCTAACTACCAAAGCTCATGCTTCCGGCTGCGTGACTCTGATAGCTCGGACATTACGACGACTTTTATATTATTTAATACTAAAATATGAGCCTGTTTAAAACTTTAAACCGCAAAACTGCTCCCAAAAATACTTTCGTTCGATAACATATATCCATAGATAGGGGTGTTCACGGGCGGTTTGGTTCAGTTTTTGAAGGAAAAGCCATCCAATCCGATCGTTTAATTAAGCTGCGGTTCGGTTTGGTTCGGTTTTTTTTCAAGGTTATCCGAACCAAACCAATCGGTTTGGTTTGGTTCGGTTTGTTCGGTTTTTTCAATCAAATAAAAAAATTTTCTACCATACTATTATGCAAAGTCATAACATTGAAATCGACAAACCGAAATACACAATAGCTAACAAAGTCTTGATCTAATGAAATATAATGACAACAGAATTCAAATACGACAATTAAAGAAGTTTAATAGTTCAACAGTCAACACAACTGAAAATAAAAATAAATTGTCATAAACTGATAGCAAAGTTATGGTGTCTTCTCCAACAAAATAGCTAAACTTCATAATGCAAACCAACCTGAAATAAAAAAAAAAAACAGTTACATAAGAAGAACAACAACAATAACTACAACAACAACAACAACAACAACAACAACAACAACAACAACAACAATAATAATAATAATATAAGGAAAACAATTCCTACCATAATAACTTAACAAGATGTACTTTAATCAGACTCAACACCACCAGAATCTTCTTCATTGGGAACACCAGCAATAAATCAAGCACAGAACCAGCAATAAACAAGCAGCTGAAGTTTAAATCATTAAGCAGCAGTAAACAAGCAATAAACTCAACAAAACCAGATAATCAAACACAGAACCAGCAGCAATAAACAAGCACACAACCAGCAATAAATCAAGCACAGAACCAGCAATAAACAAGCAGCTGAAGTTTAAATCATTAAGCAGCAGTAAACAAGCAATAAAATCAACAAAACCAGGTAATCAAGCACAGAACCAGCAGCAATAAACAAGCACACAACCAGCAATAAATCAAGCACAGAACCAGCAATAAACAAGCAGCTGAAGTTTAAATCATTAAGCAGCAGTAAACAAGCAATAAACTCAACAAAACCAGATAATCAAGCACAGAACCAGCAGCAATCCAGCAGCAATAAACAAGCACAGAACCAGCAATAAATCAAGCACAGAACCAGCAATAAACAAGCAGCTGAAGTTTAAATCATTAAGCACAGAACCAGCACTGAATAACTGATAAACTGATAAACTGAACAATAAACTGATAAACTGATAAATCAATAGACTGATAAACTGAACAATAGACTGATAAATCAGCAATAAATAATAAATCAACAATAAACAATAAACTGATAAACTGACAAGTTATAACCCTAGGCCTAAATTGAACAACAAATCAGCAAAGTTTACCTGAATAGATGGCTCGGGCTCCATATGCACTTGAGTCGGACAATCGGTGGCTGGGTGGGTGGGCTCCAGAAACGCTGCTGGGTGGACTGGAGGCGGCGAGGTCGGAGGTGGTGCAGGAAATGCTGCTGGGTGGAGGCTGGGTCGTACACCGGCGGTGGGGGTTCTCCTCTGTTCGGCGGTGGGATTTGGAGGAACTGAGGAAGGCTTCGACTCTCAACGAGGTGGGTGACTCAGGCTGTCTCCGTGGCTGGGTGAGTGGGTGCGCAGGCCGGACGGCGAGATATGGTGGCTCACTGGCTCAGGCTGGCTCCGATCTGGGATTTGGAGAGGGACTCGCGCTGTCGCGCATGGGTTTGCCGTCTGGGGAAGGAGAAAGACGCGTTTGGGGGACAGGGGGAGTGGGGGTGTGGCCGTCTCACATTCGCACGTCTGGGTCTGGGTCTGGGGAGTGGGAGTAGGTAGTTTTTAATTTTTAGGGTTTTGGGAAGAAGCGGTTCAGTTCGGTTCGGTTAGAATTTTGGTGGTGAGAACCGAAAACCAAACCGAACCGCAAAAAACAGCAACACATTATTTTTTCGGTTTTTTCGGTTTTTGGTTAATTCGGTTTTCGGTTTTTTTGGTTCGGTTCTTCGGTTTATTTCGGTCCGGATCGATTTTGAACACCCCTATCCATAGATACCATACAACTTACAAAAACTCATAAAGAGTACATCCATATATATACATATATATATATATATATATATATATATATATAAATAACATTACAAGCATTACCCAATACAATTCCTATCCCTCTTACAGAATATATCAAGATAAAGGTGAGGGTATAATGAGTAATAATCTAAAGCAATACAGAGCATCACAACAACAACTAAATAAACTCTTCGTGACTTCTGCACCCATATCTTGAAAGGGGAAAAATGTAGGGGGCAAGAACATCATCCTCGAAAGGGTTCTCAGTAGAGGGTTTTTGGGAATTACTGTAATAGGATACGTGAAGATAAACCGTACTAGTGATTAATAACCGTCTTATGCCTCCTTTCCAAAAACAACGGTTTACAGTAAAAGTAAAGTCTGAAAATCTTTTCTGAAAGAAGAACCGTTCGATTCTCAAAAACTCAAAAACCTTTCAAAACGGTTTATCTATGCTGAACTAAAACAGCCTTTCATATTTTATTCCAAACCAGAAACACAAAACCGAAATCAACCATCGGTTCATCTTATTTCAACCACGGCTCTAGGCCCAAACAATCCAACCATCAACCAATCACCACAGTCCAACAGAGTCCCAGTAGCAAACACAAATAGGAAGATGCAAGCACAAACAAACAGTTATTGCAAGTAGAACAATTAGCAATTAATCACATGGGCACACCAAGTATAATATGCACACCCAAACAATGTCACATAGATGCATATGATGCATGCCTGTCCCTAGTGGCTGATGATATCATCTGTCGGTTATAGAGCCAACCCGACAAGTCCTGGTAGCTAACCATTGGACTGTCCCTCTGTCGCGCATTCCCAACTCGAGTTATACTCATCATAAACTTGATCATAATCATGATCCATATCCATCACCTTCACTGGTGAATATTTACGGGGGCGAGATCATTCGAGATTTTCACAGTGCCCGGCCACACTTACGACATAGGGTCAAAAGAGCTTCGAGTCTCAACCTGGAGCACGTGGTGGCTAGCCACTGCTTTCTCCCAGGGAAACTCTTATCTCCGATAGTGGAAGTGCAACATTCACATTTATCAATGATTCAGCATAAACATGCATTCAATCTCATCCATGGATCAACATCCATCTCAGCCATCCGGCTCACGGTTCATTCCAGAACCAGCCAATATTCATATCATACACAGCCATTCTGGCTCACGGTTCAATCCATAACCAACCAATATGTATAATCATACACAGCCATTCCGGCTCACAACAAAACAGCACTTCCACATTCAACATCATCAATTCATAAAATCGGCATTCAAGCCATAAATCACTTTGAAATCAAGTTTCAACTCTTTTCAGCCTTGGCTTTAGAAATCTCGTTTCTCAAATCATCTCAGGCTCATAAGCCAAATTTACTCAAAGTGAGTTCTCTTTTTAAAACAAAGCCACTCTCGGCATTCTCTTTCCAAAACTTCCAAAACCATGGCAAGTTAAGGATTTATTTCAAAGTATTCAAAATCACCCATACAACAGTGGGATTTTATAACAAAAGTTTCTCGGCAGAGTCCCAAGTCTTTAGGGAAGGTCAACCTATATCAATTCCTCAAAATTCATTGAAACTCTTAAAATCATGGATTATCGGTTCAAGTAAATAAAACTGAATTTATTATGAAACCGACCATACAAAATCACAAGTTCCAACCCGGTCCAAAAATCAACTCATTTGAAAAGGAGCCGGTTCATTTGAATCAAACCACTTTCAGGTTTCTTTTTGGAATCCATTTTTCTAACTCTTCCAAAATGCCTCAAACTTAATTACTCAATCAAAAGTCTAGATTCCTTTGAAATCACTAAAAGCTCTTTTTTTTTATATTGAAATCAATATTAGAGCATCATTCTTTCCTTTAGTGATTCAAACGGTAAAAATAGTTCATTTCTAAATAAGTCAAACTCAAGGCATAAAGTTCACTAAATAAATTAAGCGTGAAAATATAAACATTCTCTTAATAAATCAAATAATACAACTTCTCAAATCTAATCCTTTTTAAATAACTTTTTAAACAAGACTAGGATTTTGTAGAAATTTCGGCAGCACCTCCCCTAAAACTTGGACTTTTGCCACCCGGTTCGGGTCCCAACTAAACCGTTTCTCATTCATTTTCAACAGCTCAAAACCAGAAATCAATTCAAAGCAAGCTAAATCCAACAGTCGCCTCAGTGGCATGTCTCAAGAAAACCATTCCAAAGTCAACTCAATATCAACCGATTTAACTCATTTCCAAAGCTTTAAAGAAACGGTTCAGTAACAAATCATTTGTCCAAGGTCAAGTCAATTAAAGTAAATCGGGCTGAATTCAAAAGTGCATTCGACTTTTCACATCATCAAATAATTGACTCAAATCAAATCAATCCTCAACGGATTAAACTCAGATTTCAAATCTTTAAAGAATCACTTCAAAATATTACATTTCACAAAGCCGCACAACAATTCAGCCAAACAAACATCCATAATCATTCGAGTCAATCAAATAATACATAAGGCAGATACAATCACTAAATACACCATATCTCACATCAGTATCCATATGTAATAATTCCAATAATAAACTATAGTTTTCGGAAAGCGTCCCTACCTCAAAACGCAAATTTCATAACCCAAACGTCTCTCAGAGTCCTTTTCGCCTCAGCTCGAAATCACAATCAAAATCCCGACTCCGCGTGTTTTTCTCAAATATAAGAAACAGCTTCAGCGCCATGTATAAGCTCAGCTACTACTTCCTAACACATCAATATCGCGGAAATCTTAAAACTCATGACTGAAAACAAATGGCGAGGATCTCCGAGATAAAACACTTACTGAAATAAAAGGAATGACACGGTAGCCTCCGCAACACTTATGCGACACGAAACCACCGGAACTCAAACCTACATTACCAAGCCTCAAGGTCTTTAGCCAAACATAACCGAACACTAAAGCAGGGGTTTTCGAAACGTGAAATACTTACTATACTAACAAGCGAAGCAGCTATGACTTCGAATTGCCCCGACAAAAGATCCGTGAGCGGCCAGAAGCTCCGGTGGCCCAACAGCAGCTTTAATTCCGACGCGCAAATATCGGGACTCAACCATGTGTAACCAACGTCTCAGAATTTCTAACGGATTATAACAGAGTACTCAATTGAAGGGGTTTCGGAAGCAAAAATGCTTACCAAGAAAGACTGGTTCTGGCGGCTACGATACTGCTCCTGGCAGCCAAAGGCGCGACGGCCATTACAACAACGACAACTGAGCTCCAACGGTGGCAGAAACCCCTCCTACTTACCCATTCCGGTCTCCTTCTCCCCAGCAGCAACAGGGCAGTGGCGGAGCCTTCACAGCGGCGGCGGCAGCTCAGCAACAGCAGAGGGGTGGCAGAACCTCTTACCACCATCGCGCCTCATCTTCCACGCAACTTCCTTCTCTCTCCTCGAAGCTCGACGGCGGCAGCAGTCTGACGCAACGGCGACAGCACACAGCGGCGCGGCTCCGCGCGGTGGTTCGCGCTCCTCATCGCGTGACCTTCCTTCCTTCTCGTGCTCCCTTCGCACACGAGCTCTCCCTCTCGTCGTCGCAATTCTCTTCAGGTGACGGAACGAGGTGATGGATGGCAGAACCACGACTGGGCAGGAATGACGAAATGTCTTTGACGGTGACGCTCCTTGCGGTTCTGGTGACAGGGAGGACGGCGTCTCCCTCCCCTCTGAGCCCTTCGTCTCTCAGACCTCCTTTTCAGTTTCTCTTCTTTCTCATTGCAGCGTTGCTGTTGCTCCTGATTGTGTTGCGTTTGTGTGAATGGAAGGAGGAAGGGAAACATGTTGAGTACGGCGGCTGGGTTGGGAAGGATTAGGGTTTCATGCCTGTGAGTTTGCTAAGGGTGAAAGGGGGAAGAGTCTGCTGCTGCGGCTGTGTGCGTGTTTGCGCAGCAAAGAGGATGAATGAGAGACTGGTGGCTGCGCAGCGTGAGGAGAAGGGTTTTAGGGGATGGTGTATCCAAATTAGGGTTAGGGACATTTTGGTAATTTCTAATAAAATTGGAAATAATATAGTAATTGAAATCCAAATTAAATCCAACACTAATTGTATATAGAAAATACTATTTGATCATCAATTTTTACAAATTACTTTCAATAAAATGCCCAAATCAAATAATTAGAAATAATATACTTAATTTCTTCATTTTTCAAAATAGCAGTATTAATATTTAAAATATTACTTATCTAATCCAAATCATATAAAATCCTTATTATTTCATAACTATCAACTTTATAATTCAAATATAGAAAATAATTCAATAATTGTAAAATTGGATAATAATCATAACTTATCTCAAATTCAATAAATCAAAACTTGCCTTAATTATCTTTAATAAAATAATTTCTGAATTTAAGACTATAAATAATTATATTATTTGAAACTTGATCATAATAAGACTTTTCAAAGGTTCTGGGTCTTACACTAATAAAAGTCACCCAAGCTTATATATGTATACATATGTATATATAAGCCATCTTATTTTCTTTGTTTTTCTTTGGCTCTTTTTTTTTTTTTTTGGCATTTGGTTAGTAGGAAGAAAAAAACTATTGACGATGACGATGACGATTTGGCTAGTAGGAAGAAAAAACCTATTGATGACGATGACGATGACGATGACGATGACGATGACGATGACGATGACAATAACAATAACAATAATAATAATAATAATAATAATAATAATAATAATAATAATAATAATAATAATTTATTTTTTGAAATATCTTATTATATTAAAAATTATTTAAAAATTCTAATAAATTTTAAAATCAAAGTATTTAAAATTTAATTTAATTTTTTTTAGAAAAATAATTTTTTAAAAATAAAATAATAAATCATGAATAACTCATTATTTAATTTTTCAAAAATTCTGGATGTTATATTCTACCCACCTTACAAAAATTTTCGCCTTCGAAAATTGATACAAGATGGAAAAGATTTATATCAGCTCCACTTTCAAAAATTTCAAAGAAAAGAAATAAAAATATTTGGCATGTTCAGCTTTTCAAATGTAAAAGAAATCATATATTATGAAAGTAACAGAAAAGGTGTAGTGCGCTGCGAAAATTTAGAAAATTACTTAAGATTAGGCTCTAACAAGGATGCACAAAACAATGATAGGTAAACAATGATAAGGATGAATGTGCCAAAAGATTCAAGCAACGCATAAGAACAATTAATAAATACTAAATAAGGTAAGTTATGGCTGTTTTTGGCTGATTTTCTTTGGTTACCAAATATTTTTGTTAATATTAATGTGAATGATTATTGTTATTTTTACTTTTTCGTTACATTATTAAATAATATTTAAAACTAAAAAAAAGAGATAATTAATTTTTTAATTTGAATTAAAAAATGTCTTGTAAATATATCCAACTTGTATATATACTAAGTGTTATAATATTAAATAGTATAGTATTTGCTATAACAATGACTCAAAATATTAATCCAAGATATATTTGGAATTAGTAAGATCTCAATGCAAGCAAGATCAACTAAAATTCATTGTTAGGGTTCCAAATTCGACTTAGGTTCATTACCTTAAAGGCCCAATGGGGATGAAGTCCACGTGTCCCCTCTTAAATCGGCTCAAATTAGATCTCCGTTGCTAGTTAGATATGGTAATGAGTACTTAGGGGAGCATGAGAAGCCCCATTTTCATCCCTCACTCCTATTTAAAAAAAATACCCACGTCCTTTTCCGTCATTACAAGTTCCTATTTAATTACCCCTTAGGGAACGTAGATCTTTTCGGGTGTCTATGAATATTCTTTGAAATTTTTTGAAAAAAATTAACACAAAAAATATAATATAATAATTATAAAATAATCAATTCAATATAATTCAACATAATTTATAACATATTCGTTATGAAAAATAACATTTCAAAAGGAGAAAATATAAAAATATATTCCCACATAATAACATAACATAATTTTTTGGAACGATATTGAGCAATGTAGTGACGAATTTGAGAGGCAGAGAAAAGTGAGTTAGAAAGAGAAAGAGAATTGAGGCTGAGAATGAGTCTGGAAGAAAGGAAAATTTCGAATTGGAGGCAGAAAGTAGGGTTACTAAATTCAAGAAATGGATTTATGTATATATAAATTAGGATAAATTATTAATTTTATATTCGCGTATATTTAATAGGTTCCATGGGGCGGGTACTTATGTTTGTGTCCCCATTAGGGGTGGCAAACGGAAAAGCCCGTCTTGTCTCGCCAAAAGTCCGCCATCTGGTGGGCTAGCCCGCCCTGCCTAATAAGGCGGTCCTAAATTTCTCTCCCGCCCCGCCTAATGGTAGGCTGGCGGGCTCTCCTTTTTTTTGTTATAAACTATTAAATATTAAACAATATATATAATTTCACAACAATTTCAATAAATTTATAATTTCTAAAAATATAAAAAAATTATAATTTTTAAATTCACACACATTAAAGTCTTTATAATTATAAATATGTAATAAACATAATTATAAACCAAATTTTTTGAAATAACATAATAAAACCAACATTGTCTAAAGTAAAACAAATATTATCCAAAATATATAATTAAACATCTTCAAGTTTATAATCAATCAAACACAAAACATAATCCAAAATATAACTTAGAACATCTTCAATTAATATCTTCATCCTCTTGTAGATCAATAACATCATATAAATTTGTAAAAAAATGACCCTAACAAAATAAAAGTTTGGGCCAACGGGGAAGTCTGCCCCGCCCCGCCCCGCCTCGCCAAAGCCCATGGATTAGGTGGTGCAAGGATAGGTGGGCTTTTTAAGTTTGACGGTTTCAAATTTCCATCCCAACCTGCCTTTTTGGCGGGTTATGTGGGTCAGTCCGACAGATTTCAACCCGTTTGCCATCCTTAGTCACCATCCATTTTTGTATGGCAGATCGTGAGGATTTCACGAGTCCCCACCTAACCCCAAAACGCGAGTAATCCCTGCAAATATCTATTTTGGTTGTTTTTGTGATCATCCCTACGCCCTATTTCTAGTATTCATTGGTTCGTGACGTAGAGCTATTCTAGCCACTCAATAAATTCTCAGATAATCAAAGTTTAGGTTATATCATTTTTATAAAGTCACATGTATTCTTGTTATAACAATATTAATAGAAGATAAATGAATAAACACTAAGCTATTGTTTGGATATAAGATGGAAAATAAGAGGAAAGAAAATGGAAAGAAAGAAAATAAGAAGAAAAAAATGAAAAGAAAATTATATTTTTTGTGTGTTGTTTAGATGAAGAAAAAATGAATGAAAAGAAAATAGAAATAAAATTTCTTTTGCTTGGATGGAAGAAAAAGTAAAAAGAGAAAAAATTATAATAGAATAAAATTATATTAATATTTTTATATATTATATATAAATTATAATTCAAATGGTAAGTTTGTATTTTTATCCATGTTTGCACTTCTGCATCAATTTTTTTCGCAACTTTGAAGAGAAAAAATTTAGATGAGCTCCATATACATTTTTATGTTTTCCATTCAATTTCTTTGTTGATCCAAACAATAAAAAATTGATTTTTTCATCCATTTTCTTCTCCAACATTTTATTTTCCTACAAATTCTTCTAAAGTCACATTTTTCATATATATAACGATAACTAATATCACATATTAGGTTAATTTACGTTGATAAACTAAAGTCACTCCAAAATTACCTGAATCACCCAAATCCAAAAACGTTACCTTGTTGTCTCCATTTACATTTCTATATAAATCGAATTTAATGAATTCGAATTAGGGTAATAAGTAGTAAATTGAATCTATAGGATTCGAATTACTTGACATTGTGATTCGAAAGTAAATTGAATTCAAAGAATTCGAATTATGTCATCCCTTACTAAATTGAATCTATAAATTTTGATTTATATGGTCTATGCTAAATCGAAGCAATAAGGTTCGATTTATACTCACTTAATATATAGCAATCCAACTCATTATAAATCGAATCTCCTTCATTCGATTTAGTAGCATAGATAGCATCCAAGTAATTCGAATCTTATAAATTCGATTTACTACGGAAACACATAATTCAAACTTCATAAACTTGATTTATATAGATATGTAAATTGAGACATGCACATAGCCTTTTTTTACTTTAGGGGATATACGTAAAATTGGTTTGCAAATGGTTTATAAAGGTGATTTATCCCACATATTATAACTTGTGAAATCATAATATTTTGAGAAGTAATGTATAGACAACTTAAATGTTGATAAGTCTGAAAAATTTTAGAAAAAAAATAAAAATATAAAAAAATTACATGTTGATCCATAAGATTTTTTTTAAAAAAATTTGTCCATAGTCTATTATTAATAACTTTAAAATTATATATACGTTATTTATTTTATATATATTTTTTTATTTTATAAAGACTTATAATTTTGTTATCGGTAATGTTAGTGGTTATAGAGAGAACTTTACCTTTAAATAAATTATAGAGAAATTAAAAATAAAATTGGTTGCTATTTTTCTGATAATTTATTTAGTTTTTAGTTTAAATTAAAATTAAATTATATATTCAATTTATATTTGTTTGTTTATCCTAATGATTGTATATAATAAATAATATATTTGAGCATGTTTTGAAAGAAACTATTGAATTTTATATAATTGAAAGTAAACTATGAAATTAAAATTAAAATGAAGTGAAATACAATAAATATATGAAGAGTGAAAGTAAAATAAATAATTAAAAATAAGATAATAAAATAATAAAAAAAGTAAAAAAGACAGAAAAACAATGTATATAGTTGATAAAAATACACTGTAAAAAAAATTAGTATAATCAATGAATATAACAGATAAAAGACAAAAATTAAGATATATTTTTGTTAAAAATTTAAGAAAAACATTGTGAAAAAGAACTTATTATTCAAGTTTTATGAAACTATTATAAAAAATTTAAAATATTAGTAAATAAAATAGTAACTTCTTTAAGAACTATTAACAAAATACATAAAAGCATATTCTGACGCCTAGATCAGGGGCGGAGCTTAGTTAAGACAAGGGGGCCATGGCCCCCAAACTTTTGGTAAAAAAATTAGTAATACTTCTTCAAAAAATAAAAAATTAGTTCAATTGGCTCAAATACTTTACTATGACTTAAAATACCAAAGTTTAATCTTCATCTTTTATTTTTATTGCACAATAATTTTTAGTTTTAAATATTCAAAACATGTTAGATTTGGACTTAACTAAGTGTATTCGTATTTCGCAACTCTTCTCTATTCAATAAGCAACACTTTCTCTACCTTTGAATTCAAATATAAAAAATTAGGTATTTTATATTTATGTAATTTAATATTATTTTACATTTTACATTTTAATGTTTATCTAATTTAATTTTTTATATCATAAAAATATTAGAATATTCAATAAGTATTGATATTATTGTATTTGTATAAATTAATAAAAAAAAATTCAATAAATATTATAAATTTTAATATTTGTCATTCTAACTTCTTTTTTATATATTTTACAGGATATATATTCAAATTTTTATATAAAATAATCATGAAAAATCAAAGAATTGATGCATTTTTTAAGAGGAAGGCTAATATTTAAGAAGGAGAACATATAACTTTTATAATATCAATACTTGTAGATAGTTTTTCTACTTTAATGAATCATGAAAAAAGTGAGATACAACCTCCAAAAGTTCAAAGAGTTGCATTTGATAAGTTTGACCTTAATTCTTTGGAACAAGACCCTGGAAAACGGCTTTAAATTTGGCAATATCATCCAAATCAGAGAGATGAGGTTAGACGAGCTTATCTTAAACGGAGTCCATATCAAAAGTATTTTGACAATTATCTTCTATCTGGCCTCCCTAAATTTTGTTTCAAGCTCCGCCACTGGCCTAGATATAGAAAACAATAAGAGAATAATTCAAATTAAATTCATTTATTTTATTTATTATTTATTATTTATTAAATAATTTAATATTTATTTAATTTTGGTCAAATCAGATAATATAATTGATTAGTTATAATTAATATTATACACCCTAATGATATAATTGAAACATATTGAAATTCTAAAGGTAAAATTAAAACTAAATATTAAGGATAAAATTAAAATAAATGTAACACCTTAACTTTTAGCACGTCATGATCGTACCAAAAGTAAGGCGTTACTAACTCGTTTTCCTTTTTAACTATTTAATATTGAGCCTTTAGTTCGATGTCGACTAGGAGTGTCCATGGATCGGATCCGATCCGCATATCCGCGGTGTTTATCCGAATCCGATCCGAAAATTGCGGATATGGATCCGACCGCAATGCTTTCGGATTGAATCGGATCGGATCTACACACTAATCGGATCGGATTACGGATTTTGTGTTGGTATCCGCATATCCGATCCGCATATCTGCGTATCCGCAAAAATAAAGAAATAAATAAGTAAAATATTCTTTTCATGTTTTATTTTAACTAATAATTATCATATATGTTAAATTATTTTAATTTATTATTCAAGAAAAGTATGTTTAATATTATTTTAAGAATAAACATATTTAAAAGAATAGAAAAAATAAATTTTATTGATATTTTTTTAATAAAAATAAGCTTTTAAAAATTTTTTGTGTTTTGCGGATATATCCGATATCCGATCCGATCCGATCCGCAAATGTGCAGATTGGATCGGATCGGATCGAACCTTACAAACTGCGGATATTGGATCCGATCCAATCCGATAATTTTAGTGCGGATCGGATCGAAATTTTGGCCATATCCGATCCGATCCGATCCGCGGACACCCCTAGATGTCGTATTTCAGTTTTATAGAAAATTTCAGAAAATTGTTTTTAGTAATTAAAATCACATATCAAATCAAGAAAAAAAAACCCTAGCAGAGAAAGAGTACGTACTCCGTACTCAAGGAGAATGAGAGAAGGAGAGAGCGGGGGCGAACGGTTGAGGGTGAAACACAGTGAGGAAGATGGCCATGCCATTGGAAGAGATAAGGGGGAGAGCGTGGGTGGGTGTGTATCCGGTGTTAAGGAGGGTTCTTCTCGAGAGGGGTTAGAAAAGCCATCCAAGGTCTCTTTTAGAGATAAAGTCATTGGTGCAGAAAAGTCTAAGGCCTTTGCATTAGTAGGGTCTTTATCTGGGGATGGTATCCGACGGTGACAGGTAAGCAGGGTGATTCTCGTCCACCAAGTGTCAATTTTACCAAGGAGGCAAAGAGTTGTCTAGCTGAACCTTATAAGAAGCCATCGTGATCAAGGTGCTGGATAAGCATTATGGCTACACGGCTCTCATGCATAAGCTTCGGATAGTATGGCGCATCAAAGGAGGGTTTTATTTGTTGGATGTGGGATTTGGATATTTTTTGGTTAAATTTGATATTGCTGCGGATCGTGAGAAAGTCATTCTTGGTGGCCCGTGGTTGATAGACGGTCACTATGTTGCAGTAAAGCCATGGGATGTGGATTTTAGGCCATGCGAAAAATCCTTTGGATCAACGCTAGTATGGATTCGAGTCTCGGGACTTCCAATTTGGTGCTACCAGGAACAAGCAATGCTGCGAATTGCTTCTGCAATAGGGATTCCGGTGAAAGTAGATTTGGCTACTAAGCTTGCAGAAAGAGGAAAATATGCCCGAGCTTGTGTTCAAATTAATCTTGAGTTGTCTGTAATCAAACATATTATAGTGGAGGGTGTGACTTATGAAGTGGAGTACGAGAGTTTACCGTTGATTTGTGCTACTTGTGCACGATATGGGCATGACAAATCGTTGTGCATGGAGAAGGAGTCCTTGGAAGGAAACGGGAATTCCTTTGGTGATGAAAAAAAATAATGAAGCCCCGACACTAGTGCCACACAACAATCATGAGATTCAACAAGAGGCTGAATCAGAAGCTCGTGATTTGGGTGAGAATCCTCGTAATTTGGGTGAGAAATTAGGAGTTGTTAAAGGGAAGGATGTGGTTACGAAATCATTGGCTCCTCACGTGCTTGATGGTCATGTTAATGAGGCATGCATGGATGATGGAGAGGGCTGGCAACAAGTGCTCCGTAAAGGAAAATTCACAATGGGCCAGTCATCAGGTTTGAAGGACCAAGATGGAAAGCAGCACAAGTTTGGTTCGAGAAGGGTTCCAAGACCCAATTTTCATGGTGATGGAGGTAAATCAATTGGCATTAGGATGGGGAAGCGAGAAAAACATGAAATTGCGCCATCTCCATCACGCAGAACTCCTGCACTTCGTGGAATTTCTCTACGGAAGCGTCCTCGGCCTTCCTCCTTGCAGAACTCGCCAGTTGATAAAAATGGTGGCACAATGGAGGAAACCTTAGTAGATGGAAGCATGGCAGGTGCAATGTCAGGAGGTCCGAAGGTGGCAATTATTGAGGATCAGAGTGTGCCAGTACCGCAGGACAAACCACCTATTGAGGTTGGTGATTCTGTTTAGAGTTTTATGTTCTTATTTATTCTGTCCCTATTATCTATGGATAGTTTAAATATGATTGTTTGGAATATTATGGGTGCTTCTAATAAGTTAGCCCGTGTGCATTGCAAGGAACTTGTTAGGAAATTTAGACCTGTTTTCTTTATTGTGGTTGAAACTCACTCCCCTTTTCAGCATTTAAAATTATTCTGGGAAAGATTGGGGTATCACTCTGTTGGTATAGTAGAAGCAGAGGGGCATAAGGGAGGTATTTGGTTTCTATCCTCTATGAAGGGTGTTTGTTGTAAGTTCATTGATGCTTTTGATCAGGGTGTTACTGTTGAGATTCACTTTGATAATTTAATTTGGAGGTGTAGTGGTATTTATGGCAGTCCTCAATTTAATAAAAGGGTTCTCCTTTGGGATTATCTTGTTGCACAATCCATGGTTTTTCAAGGACCTTGGATTGTTCTTGGTGATTTTAATGAAGTCAAATTTTCTCATGAATCTAAGGGCTGTCAGTTTTCTCATCAAAGAGCAGACATGTTTGCTACTTCATTAGGGGATAGTGGTTTGTTTGATCTGAAG